>NC_133342.1:33327656-33627656 GCF_030506205.2 Paramisgurnus dabryanus | reverse complement strand
ATGTTTACTCAATTGTTTTTCATATTTTCTTACCATTGTCGTTTGGGATTGGGGTTAGAACAACTTTCTGTTATGTAAAATGACATCCTAACCCAAACCCAACTCTAACCCCAACATCAAGTGAAAGCAGTTTAAATTTCTGACAAATAAATGTATAATCCACTGCCATTCTAACCCAAACCCCACTTCATTCTCACGCGAAAACAGTTTAACAATAAAAAACCCACAAATCTAACCCCAATCGACAATGGTTTGAAAAAAGGAAAAAAATTGAGTAACCAACACTGAATCTGGCATGAAAATGAAAGTCGTGCCACGGACACGCGAAATCGTGGAAACACGTAACCTAAACGCTCGAAACATTTCGAGCTGATTTCAAAACCAGTCACATTCCTATCTAACCATCTGCGCTACTCACCTGACCAATGGTGAGCTCGAACTGCTTCACTGCAGAAGCTTCCTTGAAGGCTCCGGTTGAGGACTTTCATTGGTCATTTTTGTGAACCAATCAAATTTCTTTCTGCCCCTGAGCTCATGTTTAAGTAAAACTCCTATCTGAACTGGTTTGGGAAAAAAAATCAAGCGGGCAGACACTATAGACAAGTTTCCCGGGCACTTCCGGTTTACTTCCTGTGTCTGCCAAGAACTTCCTGTGCAGGAGTAGTGGTGTAAAAATGGCTTTGGAATGGCAACATTTGACCGAAAATCTTGTTATAAATGATGTTTTGACCATTCCACATCCAAGTAAGGTAACATCATGGGCAGACAACATCCAAGATCTTTTCTTATTTTATTGATTCCATGGCGGTGGATGGGAATGCAATTAATAACCTGAAAAGCTCAGAGGTGTTTCAGCACCTCCATTCCGACAAAGTGGGCTGTGTACTTTTACACAATATGGGCAGTTCAATTTAGCCAATCTTTTGCTTGTATTAAGATGTTTGTATGTATCCGTTTGTTAATCTATAACAGAAAATGAAGAGTAATAAAAATAAAAATAAAAAGTAATCCCCTCTAGCCTTCCTGTCTAGCATTTTAAATGCTCATTGATCGGCGCTGATAGGAAGAGAGACACTTTGCATACATTGCGAGTTACTTGTACTTTTAGAGTAACTTTTAAGGCAACAGCAAGGTGTTTACAGTGAGCGCAGAATGTGGGGGTGCTTGACAGTGCTTTAATTAATTCCCCAGTAAACAGAAAAAAGTTTTAAGAACGTTCCCTGAAAGTTCCCAACGTTCCCAAAACATTCTGCCAACGTAAAAAGTGTCCAGTTTTCTTGACATTCTAAGAACTTTTCTGGGTTGTCTGAACATTAGAGGAATGTTACATTTTAACATTTTTAAACGTTATGACAATGTCATGTTTTAATGTTCACACAATGTTTTAAACAACAACTGTTTATTATATTGACTTGTTTGATTGTTATGTAAATGTTGCATTTTATTATATTTATTTTTTATATTTATATTATTTTATTTTATTATATTTGTTATATATTTTATTCTTTCTGAATGTTTAGTAAATAAATTGCTGTAGAAAACACAATTAATTAGGTTTAGATGTTGATGTTTTGTTTAATTTTCAGTCACCATTATTGTGATTAGTGCTTGTTTTCGTTGGACTCTTGACCCTTGACTTTTGCTTACTAGGTTTATCCCTGGTCATGTGAACTTTGTGTTAATGCACCAGGTTTGTTACGAGCATGTAAAGTTAATAGTGTAACTCTGTGGTGGTTGGTACATAATGGTAAAGATCGTCACCTAAATAATTTACTAATCAAAAGTTTATTTTCTGTCAATAATGTAAATGAGATCCAGCACTTTCAGAGCAGTTTGTCATTAAGGAGTTTTAGAAACTTTGGACAAAAAATATCTGCTGCATAATTGGAACACACAAACATCAAGAATCAGAGTATGAATCTCAACCATGGTGACAAAGAAAATTGTAAAAAAAAAAAATAATTATTTATCCATGCTGCAGTGCATGCTGGGAGTCCTGACTGAGATTTGTAATTTGTTGATACCCAGCATGCATTGCAGCATGAAGTTTTTCATTTAATTGTCACCATGGTTGAGATTCATACTCTGATTCTAGATGTTTGTGCATCTCAAATATACAGCAGACATTATTTTGTGCAAAGTTTCTTAAACTCTTTAATGACAAACTGGTGTGAAAGTGCTGGATCTCATACACATTATTGACAGACAATTAACTTCTGATTAGTACATTAATGGGGCGATGATCTTTACAATTAAACCAACCACCACAGGATTACACTATTAACTTTACATGATCATAACAAATGTGGTGCATTAACACAAAGTTAACGCAAGCTGGGAATAAACAGCAAACATAAAATCAAGGGTCAAGAGTCCAACTAAAACAAGCACTAATCACAATAATGGTGACCTAAAATAAAACAAAACATCAACATCTAAACCTAATAAGTGAATTGTGTTTTCTACAGCAATATATTTACATTTACATTAAGACTGATGCTGCGTCCGAAACCGCCTACTACATACTATATAGTACGCGAAAAGCAGTAGGCGAGGCGAGTAGTATGTCCGAATACATAGTATTCGAAAAACAGTATGCGAAAAGTACCCGGATGACCTACTACTTCCGGTTAGATTTTGCAGTGTGCATACGATGGACGCTTCACTATCCCATGATGCCCCGGACGAGGAGTTATCCAACGAAGAAGAAGAGGCACGCGGCTGTTTTCGCGCTGAAATGACATGACGTGATGACGACGTATGTCACGTGATGTAGCAACATGGCGGATGTAGTACGTCCGAATCTCATTCATACTACCCGGATTCATACTATACAGTACCTACTGTTTTAACGCCAAGTAAGTAGGCACTTCATCTAATTCAGTACCTACTATACAGTATGCGGTTTCGGACGCAGCCAATGTTTTATAACACTTTTTAAATAATAAAATGCAATGTTTCTTTATCATTTACATAACAATCAATCAATCAAGTCAATATAATAAACAGTTATTGTTTTAAACATTGTGTGAACATTGTTGTTCCTCCTTTCGACCAAACATTCAGCAATCGCCACGAGTTGTTGCAACCGCGAACAGCACAATATGTCCCAGAGCCATGTCGGCGTGTAACACCATCCATGGTTTACTTTTTCTGCACGCTAACCAAAGACAGTAAAAGATGCTAACTCGCTAACCGGAAGTGCTTGGCAGATACAACAGGAAGTCGTTGGCAGAGTGAAAGGCTAATGGCGGCCCGCCTATTTCACCCAGGAAACTTGTCTATAGGGAAAGTTAGACAACGACTGGGTTTTTGGGGTTTAAGGACATTGACATTGGAGGGTAAGATTTTAATTTACAAAGCTGTGATTTTACCTCTGCTTTCATTACTGTGTTCTGTTTTTAGTCCCCCAAGGTTTTTTCTTTTAGGTTTGGAACGGGCGGTGTTTTACTTCTTATGGGGGTCCAAATGGGAGAGAATTCAAAGGGAGGTTGTGAAGAAAAGGAAGGAGAATGGAGGAAAAGGGCTCCCAGACCCCCATTTGTTTTTAGGAAGCAGATTTGCTGCTTTACATATAAAGTACGCTGTGACTCCACCCAAAGATAACAAAACGGCTGCCTTGGCAAGGTTCTGGATGGGGTCATATTTACGCACTTTAAAGATTTTACCAGTTGACCTAACAACTCCAGTGTCTTTTAATCTGCCTAAAGAGTATGATTTTATTAAAAAGTTTTTGAAAAAACACACATTGGAACAGCAAGATGTCACACTTTTAAGTGACCACAAAAAAAATATTTCTCTTGTGCAGGACCGGGAGAAGGTGAGCCCAGTGGCAGGCCTCACGATACATGAGGCGCAAGAGGTTTGGAAAAATGCTGCACACCCTGCTCTCCAGAACAGACACCGAGACCTGGGGCCTCATTTATAAAATGCTGCGTAAAAACCATCCTAAATTTGATCTTACGATCATTTAACAAAAATGCGTACGTGTGATTCATAAACCGAACGTACGCGCAGAAAACGCGCGTACCCCTTTCAAATCTATAAATCAGAAATTAACTTGAACTTGTGCACGCAGCCGAGCAGTTTCAGATCTCCACCTTTAAACGATGCGTAATTAACGTCAGACATATAAAAAACGCTTGTCAATGTTTAAACCCAATTTCAAACAGCAAGAATTGCTTATATTTCCAAAAACCTGCAGCAATCAGACAAGCAAAAGTGCGTACGTCTGCTCAGACCCTGACGTGGCGCTAAGCACTTTTCCACGTCAAAGACGGTTTTTATAAATATGGAATTTGCCGTGGATTTTCGCCTACGCACACTTTACGATCAAATCTGTGCGTACGCAGGCTTTATAAATGAGGCCCCTGACATGGATGGCGGCCCATAAGATCCTTCCGACCAGGGCGGTTATGCACTCCCGGGGAATGGCCACCAACCCCAAATGTCCGCAGCCGGGATGCGGCGCTTCAGAGTCCGTGCGACACACACTATGGGAGTGCGGCGCTGCACGAGACCTGTGGACCACGACCGGCCCCCTGTTTTTCTTGTGCCTGCCAGCAGGTGGGGTCCAGATGGACTATAAGCTTGCCATCTTAGGGGTGGGCCGATGTTTGAAAGATCTAACAATGCAGCAGTTTACCTTGCTCTGGCTCACCCTGAACTCCATCAAAGAAGTCGTCTGGACTACCAGAAACCTGCTGGTGGGGAAAGGTGTGATGGTGCCCCTCCACGCACGCAAGCTAATGGTGAAGAACACGCTGCAGGGGGCACCACGCACTAGCATTCGGACGGGGGGGCTGGGGTCACACAGAGAAGGTCCCAGCCGCCACCGACCCTGGTTGCCCGTAGATGCACCCTCACCAACATTTGGCTAAGGGAACAGCGGGCCAGAGGGTAAGGATCTCCGCTGGGCTCCGGAAGTGGATGGCTTAGTGACTGGTGCTGGAGAGCAAGATGATTGCCCATTGATAAAGGTCTCACCCCCCCGGTTCTGAACAAATAAAAAAATGTTTTTAACAATTTTTAAAGGTTATATATGGAAAATTTTATTAACATTCAACACTGGCCTTTTAAAACACAATGGAGTAATTAAGGATTTTAACATACAGATATTTAAAGAGTGCTAAATACTTTTTAACTCTCTTCTATCAATTAAAATCTCTATAGATTTCTTTTTAATAGCATGTTATATTCAATGTGGTTTTAACAGTGTGTCAATGTCAAGAGATTTGTAACAATTAAACTTTTCGAAAGAAAAAAAAACAGTGCTGTGATTGGCTGAAATGCTCGGGGCACGGGGAGTGCCTTCCAGGCAGCGCTGCCTTGAAGGCTTTGTTGAGGGCTTAAAACACCAGCGAGTCAGGAGGTCACCTCCTGCTGAAAAACTGTGCTAATTAGCAAATCCAGGCGATTGAAACAATATACTGGAGAGGACTTTTACTCATGGCGCATGGATTTTACAGCTCTGCACTTTACTAACCACACCCACTCATATATTAATATTTAACACTGTTTTACCTAACTATAATAACATTTCATTGATTTTCAACACCACAGTTTAATTGTACACCTCACTCACAATATACAGTACAGTAAAGTTGTATCCAGTACTCTACTGTATGACCGTTATCATGGAGACACAGATGAGACTACTCGTGATTTTCATTGCAGTTTTAGGTAAATATAAAATAACCAGACTGAACAAATAGTTACCACAGTTTGTTGTGAAAGCAAATATAATTTGTTAAGATGCTACAGTATATTTAAAGAACTGAGTTGTAAGGTTTTAATAATTCTGATGATAAATTTCATATTAAAATGTAATCAATTTCATTGCAGGTGCATTTTCTGATCGAATTGGACCAAGAGAAGAAGAAACAAATATGATCAAATGTGAAGGAGAATCTGTGACAATGAGCTGCACATATGAGACAACCAGCAGTTATATTTGGCTTTACTGGTACAGACAGCATCCTAACAGTGAACCTCAGTATTTACGACATGAAGGTTCTGGATCATCACAATCCACTCAACACAAATTTAAGAGTGTAACTCTTAAGATTCAGCTTTATACTGTGCAATGAGAGCTGCAGCCCAGTGATACAGAATACCTGAGAGTCTTTACAAAAACTTAATGTGTCTTTAATCAAACAACATTAAACCACTATTAGTTTTTGTAAAATACAGCTCTAGAAATAAGGGTTTGTGGCCACCTGTGAATGTGGGAGATTGTAATATTATATATGTGCTGTTAAAGTACACAGCAAAATCCCCAGTGTTAAATTAACACTGCTCGGTGTTTATATAATCCACACCAAGATTGGTGTTAAAAAAACACTAAATCAGTGTTAAAGTTAATAAGATAATGAAGTGATTGAGTCATTAATAGTGAACACCTGCTGGTCATTCCGTGTCAAATCAACTAAATTTTGGAATTGTTCCTGTCTTAAAATTTTTATTTTGTTGACTCTTTTTCTGGAGAAAGTAATACTAAAATGAGGAAGAAAGCCAAATTATTAAATGCAATAGATGAAATCACCATAGTTAAATGAACACTATCATCATCTCTGTTTGAAAACTAAAATTACTAATTGCTTGCAGAGTTACATGGATGATGGGTTTAACTTCTAAAGAACTGCTGTAAATCTGGTTAATAAAGTAAGTCACCATTGTTCCGATTAGTGTTTCCTTTAGTTGGGTACTTGGGCCTTGAAGCTTCGCGTTAGCTTTCTTCTGTTCATTGTGGCAGTGTGTTTATAAAACACATCTGTTAAAGGTAGGGTAACACATTTTGAAAAATGCTAACGGTAGCCACCTAGCAATGAAATCCCGAACCCACCCTCAAGTCAAATCGCCTTCCAAAGTCACGCCTCTTTCCAAACACATGAACACGTACAGATCAGACGGTCACGTCTCATGTCTCATTCACCAGTGAAAAAACTTTGCAGTACAAAGTGAATAACACTTCCAAAATAACCAACATAAACAACTGGTTTACATCAGAATTAGTTTAAGCACACGTTCGATTGTGTAGACGTAGTAACTATATATTTATGCTAATCCGGAAAAGAACACAAATTTCATAAGCAACACAACGTTTCATCAAAGTAGAATATCTGAATCCATCTCAATACAAACATATCGTGTACCTACCTTACCAAAATAAACAGTGCAACGACTCTTTCAGACCCTTTGCCTCCTGTAGCTGTTTGCATCTCGCGGTAAAGCAGTAAAGTTACCGATGTTCATTTGGGTTTTTGCTCTTGCTGATCCAGGCAGTTTTTGCTGTTGTTGTTATAAAAGATGTCTTTAGTTTTGTTGCTCCTGTGTAGGTTGTCAATTCACCAGAAAAGTTTGCTGTTCTCGCTGTTTACAGACAGAGCGCACGTGAACGCGCCGATGACGTATGGTATCTGCGTGGACTCGCTGCGCGGTGGGAATTCAAATTACGCTTACGTATGAGGGACATAAAAGGAAACGTCCGTTCGGACCGAAATCTATGATTACCTACGCCTTTCACAGATGACATAAATTTTTACAAATACATTTAAAAAACTTAACACAGTGATTGCTATCAGAATGTGAGGAGACTTTTAACCAGCATAACTAAAAATGTTTCAGGATCAAATCTGTTACTCTACCTTTAAAGCAGAGGAAGATGAGAGAAATGAAGTCTATAACTGTTACTATGTTTACTATTATGAAAGTATAAGTCTTGGGATTCAATGATATCATAAAAAAGTAATCACTGAATATAAGTGTTTAATTTATGTTCTGCCAACCCTGTGAGGCTCTTGAAACCCAACAGTGCTGTAAAAGTCCACATTCCCTGAAGAGTTAAATATTGTTTACCCAAATCTAATCTGTGGTGTCAGTGAGACACACTGAGACATCAACAATCAGCCTATAAAACACAACCATGGTGACAAACAACAACAAAGCTTCATGCCGCAATGCATGCTGGCTACCAGGATTGTAGAAAACTCATTCATAAATCCCATCATGCATTGCAACATGACAAAAATGAAGCAACTTTCTTACCATTAACTGTCACCATTGTTGAGATTTGTATCAGAATTCATGAAGTCTCTCTTAAGCAAAAACAACAACTAAAACACCCTAAAACATTACGGCAGTCTCATTCAATGTCATTTGCATAGAGCTTTTTATATGCCTGTTTCCTCATAATTAATTTGTGATCAAATGTTTCAATGATTTGCTCAGTAGAATATAACAAAAATAAACTGAGAAGGTCTGGAAGGTTTTCCCTCTAGATGACGCAATGAACAAGTGGTCTTACTTAAACATTGTTGAAACTGCTAAAAGAGGAGAGTTAGATCAGTGAAGGTCAAGGGACAAATGCCTAACTAAAGGATGCCTAACTAAAGGAAACACTAATCACAGTAATGGTGACTTCAAATGAACTAAACACAAACTTAGATTTAATGTGCTACATTTTATGATAAATGTCTATTTGACTTGTGAGACATTACGTCAGAAAGAAGATTTGTCTACTAAATCACACGTGTGGATACTGGCAGGGGCGAAAATCTCATCTAAATGTTGGGGGGGACAATAAACATAAAATTTTTCAAGAACAATTTTTGAAGGGGACACCAATAATACAGGCAAAATTGTACTTGCAAGGAAATGGGTACAGATAGAAAACGTTTCTCTTTCTCTATGAACGGACGCAAATTTAATTTTAATACATATGAATGCAGAGGTGAAAAGAGTAATACAATTTTCTACTTAAGTAATAGTAAAGTTACTTTAATAATATTTTACTTAAGTAAAAGTAAAGTTACTGGTCTAAAAATCTACTCAAGTAAAAAGTCATTTTAATTTTAAGAGTTACTTTTTTACAGCGGGGAGAGGTTTCTAGTATAGTTCACAAAGGAAGGATATATACATCTCAAACTATGTTTTTAATTGTAAACATCTCTACAATTAAAGTGCAATAACAAATGTTAATAAAATAAAAAGCTTTTTATAACTAAGAAACATTTATGGAATTATTTAATGATTTTTACAGGTGAGTTATGCACTTTTGAAGCAAAAATAATATGAGGTCAGCAGCTAGTAAATACAATCATTATATGAAGGTTGTAATTGATGTATTGCTGGTAACATACATTGTTATTAAACTATATACATAAATGAACATATAATGAGATGAGTGCCATGGCTATACACTATACATCCTTTACACGTTTATTAGCTCCCAGACCTGTGTACCTGATGTCTTTCAATCTATCTCTCTCGCGCTCTCTCTCTCTCTGCAATGTCTAATGATCTGCGCATTCTCGAGGACGTTCTCAAGTTGTTTGACTTGACGCGAAGCTGCTAGACCTCGGAAGATAATGCGCATGTATTAAAAATGCATCGTGCAAATTAGCGGTTAAACACGGTCGGCAATTCTCAAACTCCGTACTCAAGAGCATGAACCCTACCTGAATGAAACAATCGCTTTGCGTCAATGGCCAGGGGTTTCTTTCGTAAGAATTGAATTGAGGGTCTGCATTAGCCTGCGCCTGTCTCGTCCCTCTCCATGGTTCTTTTTGCGCGTTCCCCCGCCCATCAATCAATCATCCGACCGTGGCGCGTCTTTATCACCTTACTTTTTTATTTATTTTTACTCAGTAACGGATATGATTTAACATGTAGCGAAGTAACCAACAATACTTTAAACATACTTAAGTAAAAGTAAAGTACAGATTTTAAAAACTACTCAAAGTAAAAGTACACAAAAAACTCAGTTACAGCAAGGTGAGTAAATGTAATTTGTTACTTTCAGCTCTGCCTCACCTCTGCATGAATGCATAAAAATGTTTTCTTGATCGTTTATCTGCTTCTGTTCTCAGAAAACGAAATATGTTCATGTTTATATGTCAAAATAGTCCAGTTTTAAAACATATGAGGATAAACTGATAAGTGATGGGAAACGTTGTATTGTATATAGCTTATTAACGCGTCGGCTCCGTACACTTCTCTACCACCGGAATGTGTGGTGGTGAGGTAAAAGGGGCGTGGGCAGTGGACCAAACCACTGTGAGGCAAGGGAGGGGGAATCCAAATATTTAAAACGTTTTTTTGTTGTTGCTCCGTTTGCATTTGTATTGTTTCACTTCTTACACAACTAGTTTAAGTATTATAAATCATTAAATTATTTTCAATACACATATTCTAATGATAATTTAGGGGGGACAACCCTCAGATAGGGGGGGTCCTGTCCCCCCCGACCCCCCCGGGATTTCCGCCCATGGATACTGGAATAGTTGAGCACTTGTATTTTATTCTAAAAGCTGTTTAGAAGTCAAACTTATCCATTTAGAAAATAACTCTGCAAGTTATCATTTTATTTTTCAAACAGAGAAGCTGATGCAGAGAGGCAAACGTGAAAGATTGCAGCTTTTGGAGGCATACGCCCAACAGTATTCATCTATTGCATTTAATAATTTGTCTTTCTTTATTATTTTAGTATTTTCTCCAGAAAACGAGTCATCAAAATAAAAATTAAGAGACAGAAAAATGTCCAAAATGTAATTGATTTGAATGACCAGCAGGTGTTCGCCATTAATGTCTTAATCATCACTTCATTATCTCATTAACTTTAACACTGATTCAGAGTTATATTTTTAACACCAGTCTTTTTTAACACCGATCTTGGTGTGGATTATATAAACACCAAATAGTGTTGATTTAACACTGGTAGAGTTAATTTAACACTGGGGATTTTCCTGTGTGGAAATTGGTCTTTGGCCTCACCATACAATTAACATATAATTCACAAACACATCAGAATAATGGTACATAAAATACAATAAACAATTCACAAATAATTAAATAATGATTTCACATTTTATATCCCTTGTTCAAAAAACTTATTGCAGTTGGTACAAAAGTTTGTTTGTATATTGCTCTAGTTGATTTGGTATTCTATAATGACAACGAGATGGAATTCAAATAGGGCTTTCCTCTACACAGCAATTTCATACAGTTTATCCACTGACTTTTTTTTAAAATCTATAATTTCCTGGCCATTCTTGTGATTCTATTTAGTTTTACTTTGTTCACAGATGTTACTCATCCAAACCGTATCGTTATTCTGTTGAACACAAATGAAAGTCAATGGGAACTGTCAACTAATACAAATGCACAAACATGCATACAACACAAACACACCACTGCTTGAGCAGTTCTTGACAAATGTTTAAGTTTCTAAGTACAGTGTGAAAATATAATATAAAATGATAGGATTTGTGCTCATCAAAAATATTTTGTGCTATTATTCATTAGTTAAACATAACTATTTGGGCCAACTTGTGATTTTAACCTAATCTTTGTGGTGGGTGGACTTTAGTTATTGCTTTAGTTGTTGCTTGTAATAGGTTGCCTTTTTTAAAGTTGACTCTTTTCACAGTGTGTTAGCTGAATGTTTTATTACTTTTTGTTAATGTAACTTACTGTGATGCAAATAGTATTTCACATAAGTTCATGCAGTAACTAATATTAACACATTCAATATATGAAATCTGACTTTAAAAAAATGTATTTTGCCTCTTTAGGATTAGATATAAACATGAGAATTGTATAACTTCACAGAGACTTTACTATAAAATCCTGAAGAGGGCGCTGCACAAACACTGCTGACACAAAACTTCCCTCCCTGCTACTTTCCATCCCATTTGTCATTGAAAACTCACTGATTGATTTATCTGACATCAAAATGAAGACACATTGGTTGTTGAATCTGGTGATCTTAGCATCAATTTGTCATGGTAACTAGAGCAACTTTATATTTTCTATTTTTAATTCCCAGTACTTCAGGGTGTTTTTATCATCATTATACTGTAAGTCATTTTAAATGTATTTCTATCTTTCTTCAGATTGTCATGGAGAAGAGAAAGTAGATCAGCCAGAAAAACAAATTACTGAGTCTGAAGGAGGTTCAGTAACTTTACATTGTAAATTTAAATCAGCTTCAGTAACACCGGATCTCTTCTGGTAAATCCAGAGACTAAATGACTTTCCTAAATACATCCTTAGGAGAAATAAATATGGAGGAGATAATGGCACTGAGTTTCAGAAGAGATTTCACTCTGAAGTGAAGTCAGATTCAGTTCCTCTGATAATTCAGGATCTTCATGTGTCTGACTCTGCTGTGTATTACTGTGCTCTGAGGCCCACTGTGACTAAAACACATTCAACACTCATACAATAACAGAGGAAGCACTCAGTCTTACTGTTGTGATCATTTACATTCACTACCAGCAAAACATTATTGATGTGGTGACAGATGCAGACATTTCTGAATGTGTATTATGGACAAAAGCTTATTGTTTAGGCAGATTGCTGTCTGGATGTTTCTGTATCACCCATCACTGCATGATGGGTTTTTGTGCTGGTAGTGTTTTTGCTGATCTACAATCAGCTAATAGCACAAACAATTCATCACTTCAGAGTCATTACTGGGAGTGCGAATACAACCTTAAAAAAATTATACATTTTGTTATTGTTTTAAGGTAATCTCTCCAGTACTTGATCTTATGTAAATTATTACCTCAACTAGTGGTGTGAAAGCATCTCATGACTCCCAGCTTGCACTGCTGATTATGTAGATGAACTCTCTTACTATTTGTTTTTGTTGCGACTTTTTAGCTAGTTTTGTTCATAGTTGATCTGTATATCTTAATGGTTTGCTGACTGTCACCATTATTAAGGTTTGTATGCTAAGTGTCTCAAATAAAAGATTATGTTTCATTTCATTTTCATTTATTTATTTATTTCAAGCAAATAGTATAACAATGGAAGAATACTCAATAATAATAATAATAACTAGCACTTATGCTTGAAATGGAGTGGGGAGAAGAAAAACTTATTGAACCCCACCCCAGTCTATTAAAGAATTTAAACCAACCGAACAAAATGCTTCCGTCTTCAATTATATCAATGGAAAAAAGAAAGAGAAGAAAAAAAAACATAAAATAAATAATAGTAATAATAATACCTCGTTAAGAACGTATGTTCACATGGTACTAAGGCATTACAATATTTTTTTCTCTGCAGGTCATTGATTAATGTCTTGGTTGTTTTTTCAGCAACCTGCATGTCATAAAATCAGACAATTTATTAAAAATATAGGTTGATGTCTTGTTATATTACTGTAGTTCAGGAGTGGGGAACCCTCCCAGATAGCAAGCACATGTGGGCCACTTCAGGCAAAGATGCGGCACTGCTGGCCTTCTTATGGCCCGAATAAAAGGGATGTGAACCTAAAGTGGCTCACATGTAAAATAGCAAAAATGGGCCAAATATATCAAATCACATGTGGGCCACCTTTGGCAAAAATGCTGCACAACAGAAACGGCCTAACCTTGGAATAAACCAAATGTGGCCCTCACATTTTGCAGCAAATGTGGCCCAGTTATTTACAAATAGGTCTGGGCCAGTTTTGGCAAAGATATGACAAAGTAAGCACCGGCTCATGTGGGTGTGTGTCTAAAGTGGGCCACATATGATGTAGCAAATGTGGCCCAGTTCTTTTAAAACTTATCCGGGCCGGTTTTGGCAAACATGTAGCACAGTAAGCACTGGCTCATGTGGGTGTGAGTCTGAAGTGGCCCACATATGATGTTGCAAATGTGGCCCAGCTGTATAAAGAAGCATCAGGGCCAGTTTTGGCAAAGATATTTATATTAAGCACTGGCTCATGTGGGTGTGAGTCTGAAGTGATTCATATACCCAGCTAACAGAAAAAAGTTCTAAGAACGTTCCCTGAAAGTTCCCAAAAATGTTTTAAATATCAACTGTTTTTATATTGACTTGTTTGCTTGTTATGTAAATGATAGAGAAACATTGAATTTTATTATTTTATAAAACATTATTTCTGAAAACAGTAAAAATATTGCTGTAGAAAGCAAAATTCACTTATTAGGTTTAGATGTTGATGCTTTGTTTAATTTTAAGTCACCATTATTGTGATTAGTGTTTGTTTTAGTTGGACCCTTGACTTAGTGGTTTTTATGTTTTTATGGTAGTGTAAAATTATTTACAATAAAGTTGCAATTCTGTGGTGGTTGGTATTTAATGGTAACAATCATAATCTAATTAATTGGTTTACTTTTAAGAGTTTTTATCTGTCAAAATATGTATGAAGTCCAGCACTTTCACAGCAGTTTGATATTAAGGAGTTGTAGAAACTTTGGCAAAAATTAAGCGCTGTATATTTGGGATGTACAAACATCAAGAATCAGACTATGAATCTCAACCATGGTGACAAAGAAAATTGTAAAAAGTTAATTATTTATCGATGTTGCAATGCAGGGAGTCCCGGATGAGATTTGTAATTTGTTAATACCCAGCATGCATTGCAGCATGAAGTTTTTCATTTAATAGTCACCATGGTTAAGATTTATACTCTGATTGTGGCATCACACTGGCTTGCTCGTGGTTGAGATGTGTTAAACAGGAGTGGACCACATAAGTGCCATGAATCATGCCAGGTGTGGGCCGAATCTGGGCAAGAATTTATATCAACTACTACCCGGGTTTGGGTCAGATCTGCATTATTTGCTTTGTGCTTGGCTGACATGTGGCATTTCTATGGCTTGCTTGTGGCAAAGTTCTGGAAAAAAGAAGTGGACCGCTCAAGTGCCATCATTTCATGCCAAAGGTGGGCCAGATGAAAGTGTCAGATGTGAGCCAGAACTGGGCCACAGCAATTTTGCTATCTGGGCTGGGTCCTGGAGGGCTACTGTCCTGCAGAGTTTAGTTCCAACCCTAATCAAACACACCTGAATTTCATTTTCAAGCAATCCTGAAGACTTTAATTAGATTTTTCAGGTGTGTTTAATTAGGGTTGGAACTGAACTTTGAAGGACAGTGGCCCTCCAGGACCAGGGTTCTCCACCCCTGCTGTAGTTGTTAATTATAGTAAAGCAAACTGTTTTTTAGTTTTAGTAATCTTTTTAAACCAATATTATTGGGCATTATATATATATATATATATATATATATATTTTTTTTTATAATTTTTTGCATTTGTTATTTATAACCTGTATGGGACAGTTTAAAGGGGTCATAGCGTGAAAATCAGACTTTTCCATGTTTAAGTGCTATAATTGGGTCTCCAGTGCCTCTATCAACCTAGAAAACGTGAACATGATCAACCCAGTAACTTAGTTTGGGTAAGCCATTTTCTGCAAGCATGTGAAAAATTAGGTTGTTCAGATTTCGCCTGTTTTGTGAGGAAGGTAGCAAGGCGAATTACAATAATACCGCCCCCTTTATCTGCACTATCCAACCACAGCACTGCCATTTAGTGCAGAGAGAAAGACAGAAAGAAAAATGCTTGACAGCACAATAGAGTTTCAATTACAACAAACCACCATCATTGTGATCAATGTTTGCATTTCATCCACTCTTTCCATTTTAAATGGCAATCACACTCAAAAACAGCACACTTTTTGCTCAGGCCTACAAAGTGGCAATTCTAACATGCTATAATAAATTATATGTAGGGTATTTTGAGTTAAAACTTCACTTATGCACTCTGGGGACACCAAATATTTATTTTACACCTTAAAAAATATCATAATATTACCCCTTTAAAGTTTTTTTTTCATGTGTAAGTGCTATAATTGGGTCCCCAGTGCTTCTGTCAACCTAGAAAATGTGAAAAAGATCAACCCAGTAACTTAATTTGGGTAAGCCATTTTCTGCAAGCATGTGAAAAATTAGGTCGTTCAGGTTTTGCCTGTTTTGAGGTAGGTATCAGGAAAAATTTCAATAATACCGCCCCTTTATCTGCACTATCCAACCACGGGACTGCAATTTAGTGCAGAGCGAAAGAGGGAGAAAAGAAGGACTTGACGGCACAATTGAGTTTCAATTACAACAAACCACCATCATTGTGATCAGTGTTTGCATTTCATCAGCTCATTTGCATTTAAACGACACACCCAAAACAGCACACTTTTGCTCAGGCCTACAATTTTGCGATTTTAACATACTGTAATAAATTGTCTATATGGTATTTTGAGCTAAAACTTCACATACACACTCTGGGGACACCAAAGATTTATTTTACATCTTAAAAATATCTCATAATATGACTCCTTTAAGCGTTCGTCAAATTGTACTTTTTTATCTCAGCACTGGGTGGCGCCATCCCTTAAGTCTTATTTAAGAGCGTGAAATGATAATAAAACATCCTTAAAGGGGCTGAATGTAAGTTATTACTTAAAAAAATCTTTAAGATAGAGTTTTCATTCGTATATTTATGAGGCAACCATAATGTAATAGAAAGAATGACACCTTGAGTGTCCTCCACGGTTGTCTCTATCAGCCTGTAGGCTCTTTTCTGTGTGGAGAAGTCGGGTCCGAATTGGCGCGAAATTCAAAATGTGACGTCATGCGCGTGCTCGTCTACCTGGGCGTTCCATATAGACGCGTACGGCGTCATTAGTAAACAGCGGCAATCGCTAGCATGTTTCAAATGGACTCTGTAGACGGAAAGAAGCGACCAACTTCCAGCACAATCCAGACACTCACGGAAACTCCTCGTAAGTTTTAAAAAAATCCTTATCTAGTGCGGCCAAAGTAGTGCGTGACCGGTGTCGGGGAAAAGACAAGAGTAAACATCGGATTGGCATTTGATTCTTGGAGGGAGCTCCGGTCAGCGCTGGGTATGAAAACAGACCTTGAGCAGGTTTCCTTTTTACTGCAAAGGTAAGACATAGTTACAGGGCATCTGTAATATATTATGTTATTGTTTTTGTGGTGTAATGCTAACGATAGCATTTATTTTGTGGTGTAATGCTGACGATAGCATGTAGCACAGGACCATTTCAAAAGTTACTTTCTTATATGAATTATCTTTATTCAGAGCACGAGTGCATTAAGATTGTGAGTGTCGGGAGTGTGTTTTACAGTGTCGTGTTACAAAACTTTTAGAAGTAGACTTCTGTTGAAAATATAAAGTAGCACTGCAACATTTTGCTAAAATATGGTCTGTCTAACAATAACCTTACAGTACTGTAACTTTTCTTACATTTGTAAACATGCTGGTGAATCTCAATCAGCTGTCTGTGGTTGCTACGGCAACTCTGGTTGTTGTGGTCGTGCTCGTACGAGTGTGCCCACCGAGAACGAGCATGAGACTGGCTGCAGTTTCTATAACGGCCACTGGTGTCAGTAACGGTTAGAAATTTCTCAACTTACGGAGAGCACCTTTAAGTACTGCAGAAATAAACAGAGACCAGATGAGTCACATCAGTTTAACTTTAACCTCTTTTAAGTGAACAATGGTGAATTATGTGATAATTGCTCTGTGTCTCCTAGCATTTGATTTGGGTAAGACGTGCATGCAATTCATATTTTAATATTTATTTAAGATGCATAGAAATAGACAATTTCATAAAAAATAGAGATCTAAAGCTCAGATCATAGCGAACATTAACACACAACTGATCTGACACAGAAAATAAGAACATTCACCTGCTTCTGATTTCAAATTTATGTAATTTAAGTGCTAAAATAATTAACAACAAATAATTAATAGAAGAATATCTTGCTGAAACATGGTTTTTATTTTCTGCAGGTGTGATGGCTGTGGATCAGATTGGGCCAAATAAAGGTGCAGATATTAATGTTGGAGAAGGAGAGACTGTGACTCTGAGCTGCTCTTATGATACCAGCAGCAGTGGTGTTAGACTTTACTGGTTCAGACAGCATCCTAACAAAGAGCTTCAGTATTTAATATGGAAAGACGCTCGCTCATGGAGTGGTACTGGTACTTCCACTGATCCTCGAGTTAAATCAACAACATCTCAATCATCCACTGTACTCACTATTACTGGTGTAACACTGTCAGATTCAGCTCTATATTACTGTGCTATGAGGGTTGGAGCCCAGTGATACAAAGTCTATGTGAAGCTGTACAAAAACTAAAATATATTTTTCTCTTTGAACCTAAACCACATCAAAACCACAATCTGTCATACACAGAAAGTAATAAGTGGAAACACCTGTGTGTGATTTTACTAAGACATAATAATAAATAGGGATAAAAGTAAAAGTGCAACAAAGAGTTTTTTTTTTGCTGGATTTACTGTATAAGCAATTTTATTATTAAAATTTTAAGTGAAATAATTTTATTGGTGAATTTCAGTAAAGAGTTAACAGTGATTATATAATGTTCAATGTTCCCTTACAAGAGAACCTGCAACTCGCACTGCGTCAACGTAGTGACACTTCATCTCAGGTGTGAGTGCATCTCAAATTCAACCAATGGTGGGGTGGAACGGAGCCAGGAAGCATAAGGTGAACTGAAAATGCCCTTGTTAACTTTGTTGCCTCAGGGGCTATCTCTGTGTGTATGTTAGAAAGTGTGACTAAATAGCTTAACTGAGTGTTTAAATATGAAAGCAACAGAAAAGTCACTCAAATTTAGAGGTAGGTAGCAAGGCGAATTACAATAATACTGCCCCCTTAATCTGCACTATCCAACCACAGCACTGCCATTTAGTGTAGAGAGAAAGAGAAGCCCTTTTCACACAGACATTCCGTAAAATACACGGGACACGCATCCTGGAATTTTCCGGGACCATTTGATTTTTTATTCATTCACACTGATATGATTACCCGGCATCTGATGGTCCCGGGAAGACACGTGACCTTCTACGCAGCGTCTGAAGTTTGCATATTATTTATTATTTCCCTCTCCAGAAACCACTCGCGTGCATTTTTTGTTTATGATAAGACTATGAAGGAGCTCGTGAACGCACAGTTCTATGCTGGTGAATGATCTCAGCTTCTGAGTGTATATTTGACAAGCTCCCTGATCTCTGCTTTAATACATTAATTAATGCGCTCGTTTGAATTTTTAAAGGACACACCCCAAACGACACATTTTTGCTCACACCTACAAAGTGGCAATGCTAACATTAGGTGTGTTCGACATCGGCTGCGGCTGGATGTAACCGATCGGCGAGATTAGCCGCGTGCAGGCGGGGAGGAGCTGAAAACGGAGACGTGAAGTTGGACGCACTGTGCTTCCCGTAGTTTGGGGCATTTACGTCAGGCATGGCTGATCATGTGCCGTTTGCTTGCTTTATCGCAATAAACATGATTTGTAAGATGTAAACTACATAAAAATTTAATTATACTGTTTTGAATGTCCGTCTATGAGCATGAGTGGAACTGAAGGGGCTTACATCATCTGTTTTTACAAGAATAAAGTTCAAAATAAGCATAATTTATTTAAATACCAATGAAGTGAGGTCTACGTTTTTTCATTTCTATTTCCATTTTATTTTGATGAAGATGACACAATATAACATCATGACTACATGAAAAGAGCTTTAACTATTATAAAAATACAGATTTTTGAGCATTTGTGGAACTGAGGGCGTGAAAATACACACGAAACACACGTTATTGTTGTCATGTGGTGAATCCGACCAATGGTGAAACAGCTGTGTCGTCATTACAGCTCGTGCAGCTCCTCTTCGCGAACTGCGCTGGCTAATTCAGGCGGCTGATCTCGAATCGCTCTCGTGGTACTTAAAAACCACATGAGACAGTCACGTGCCTGCAGCGCCAGCTTAAGTCGGACAAAAGTACTAACCGGAATGCACTGCTTCAAGTCAGCCGCCGATCGGTCTGCGCAGCGCCGCATGAAGTCGAACACACCTATTTTCATGCCATCCCTGATAGCAAAATTGCTGTGGCCCAGATCTGGTTCACATCTGACACCTTCATCTGGCCCAACTTTTCCATGGAATGATGGCACTTGAGCGGTCCACCTCTTTTTTCCAGATCTTTACCAAAAGCAAACCATAGAAACGCCAAATGTCAGCCAAACACAAAGCAAATAATGCAGATCTGGCCCAAATCTGGGTAATAGTTAATTTGAATTTTGGTCCAGATTCAGCCCAGACCCAACACCATTATCTGGTCCACACCTGGCATGGATTGATGGCACTTGTGTGGTCCACTCCTGTTTGACACGTCTCGCCCACAAGGAAGCCAGAGTGATGGCACAAACAGAGTATGAATCTCAACCATGGTGACAGTTAAATGGAAAACTTCATGCTGCAATGCATGCTGGGTATTAACAAATTACAAATCTCATCCAGGACTACCAGCATGCACTGCGACATGGCTAAATAATGAACTTTTTACAATTTTCTTTGTCACCATGGTTGAGATTCATAGTCTGATTCTTGATGTTTGTATGTCCCAAATGTATAACAGTTATTTTTTGCCAAAATTTCTAAAACTCCTTAATGACAGACTGCTGTGAAAGTGCTTGATCTCATATACAACATTGACAAAAAATAAACTTTTGATGAGTACTTCTTTTAATTAGATGATGATTTTTTTACCATTACATACTAACCACCACAGAATTGCACTATTAATTTAACATTGCCATAACAAATGTGTTTTGTACACACAAAGTAAGGCAACCAAGACATATAGGTAAATAAGTCAAGGGTCCAACTAAAACAAACACTAATCACAATAATGGTGACTATAAATGAAACAAAACATCAACATCTAAACCTAATAAGTAAATTGTGTTTTCTACAGCAATATTTTTACTGAACATTCAGAAATGTTTTCTAAAATAATAAAATGCAATGTTTCTCTATCATTTACATAACAATCAAACAAGTCAATATAATAAAAAGTTGTTGTTTTAAACATTGTCTGAACATTAAAACAGGACATTGTCATAAAGTTTAAAAATGGCAAAATGTAACATTCCTCTAACGTTCAGACAACACAGAAATGTTCTTAGAACGTCAAGAAAACTGGACACTTTTTATGTTGGCAGAAAGTTTTTGGGAATGTTGGGAACTTTCAGGGAACGTTCTTAGAACTTTTCTCTGTTAGATGGGTAAATGGATCACATCAGACTCACACACACATGAGCCGGTGCTTACCGTGCCATATCTTTGCCAAAACTGGCCCTGATGCATCTTTATACTGCTGGGCCACATTTACAGCATCATATATGGGCCACTTCAGACTCACACCCACATGAGCCGGTGCCTACTGTGCCACATGTTTGCCAAAACCGGCCCGGATATGTTTTAAAAGAACTGGGCCACATTTGCTGCAACATATGTGGGCCACTTTAGACACAAACCCACATGAGCCGGTTCTTACCGTGCCATATCTTTGCCAAAACTGGCCCAGACACGTTTGTAAAGAGCTGGGCCACATTTGCTGCAACATGTGAGGGCCACATTTGGTTTATTCCAAGATTAGGCCGTATCTGTTGTGCAGCATTTTTGCCAAAGGTGGCCCATATTTGTTGTTTGATATTTGGGCCATATTAACTATTTGTCAGATGGGCCACTTTTGGTTCATATTCAGATGACATGTTGCCGTGGGCACCGCATCTTTGCCTTAAAAGGCCCACATGTGATTTGATATATGTGGCCCATTTTTGCTATTTTACATGTGAGCCACTTTAGGTTCACATCCCTTTTATTCGGGCCATAAGAAGACCAGTAGTGCCGCATCTTTGCCTGAAGTGGCCCACATGTGCTTGCTATCTGGGATGGGTACTTTAATAATAATTTATTTATACATTTGAAAGAATCAGTTTTAAAAGTAATTTTTGGCTATAAAAGATTTTCATATCTGTGGTTGATGATTTGCTAAATTTAATGGATGATGATAAAGTTGCACACAGACATCTTATTTCAATTTGGATAAATAGAGGATGTCTGAATGTCAGAAGCCACACCCACATTTACACACATTATAACTTTACAATCTGCCCACCTTATTCATAAACTTCAGTGACCTTTCTGCATTTATAAAGTCAGTTTTGATTTTGGTTTATTTTATCAGCAATGTTTCTCACTATAGAGAGATGCATGCTGCTGATTCTTATAACAGTATCAGGTAAAGTGAACTTACAGTATCTGGTTTAACACGAATATATTATGTTAGTGTAAATGGTTTAACTAGTTTGCGAACATTACATATATTATCTAATTTTATTTATTGTTAATTTTTATGCATCACATGTTTTAGTGTACCAATGTGTGGAGAGATACCCATTTGAACTTTTATTAAAAATTATTTGTCCTACAATCAACATGCCCAAATAACTGCTTGCTTATCCTGCAGGTCTGTTTGCTGACAGCATTGAACCAAAAGACAAGAATACAAATATAATCAAGACTGAAGGAGAGTCTATGACACTGAGCTGCACATATAAAGCAAGCAGCACAAATGTTAGACTTTACTGGTACAGACAGCATCCTAACAGAGAACCTCAGTATTTACTGTATAAAGGTGCTCGATCAAGTAGTTATGAGGATATAGCAGACCGTCGGTTTAAGTCAACTACATCAGATTCATCCACTGAACTCATTATTGACAGTGTAACTCTGTCAGATTCAGCTTTATATTACTGTGCTCTGAGAGCTGCAGCCCAGTGATACAAAAAGCCTGAGAAGCTTTACAAAAACATGAACTAAAATATTGCTTTGAACAGTTTTTAATCAAGTAAATATCTAACCACAGTTGTTCTTTATGTGAACCACAAAGTTTCAGTATATGACAGGATACAGTAACACCTGCTTTACCCACATTTATAAAATGAAAGAATAAAATGTTTAAGTACTGAACTGTTCAGTGTTAATGTGTGTGATTCATAAATCATAATACATTTATGAGTGGTCATTCATAACATTTCCTATCTTAAGTGATTTTAAAAGTTATTTTTTGTAAAGGTCAGGGTTATGTTTAGTTTTTATTGTCTTTAAAAAAAATTATAATTTATTTCATGATTACCCATGACAGTTTCCATAGTCCATAGTTAACTGCTTAAAAGAAGTAAAATATGTAACTAAATAATAAGCAAATACATAAAATGCCTAACTGCAAACATTTATCCGACCATGGGCAGTTCTTTGTTAAAGGCGGAGTCCACGATGTTTGAAAAATGGTTTGGAAAAGGAGACGGGCCGACTACCAAAACACACTTATAGCCAATCAAATCAAATCAAATGCCGGGTTGCGTATGTGTGGGGCGGGTCTATCAACAGAAGGTCCAGATTCTATTGGGGTAGGGGCGTGTTTGTTTAGGCGATTTCAAATATCAACACTGGCTTTCAAACATCATGGACTCCGCCTTTAAGGATGATTACAGCTAATGGAACACAGGAAAATCCCCAGTGTTAAATTAACTCTACCAGTGTTAAATCAACACTATTTGGTGTTTATATAATCCACACCAAGACCGGTGTTAAAAAAGACTGGTGTTAAAAATATAACTCTGAATCAGTGTTAAAGTTAATGAGATAATGAAGTGATGATTAAGACATTAATAGTGAACACCTGCTGGTCATTCAAATCAATTACATTTTGGACATTTTCCTGTCTCTAAATTTTTATTTTGATGACTCGTTTTCTGGAGAAAATACTAAAATAATAAAGAAAGTCAAATTATTAAATGCAATAGATGAATACTGTTGGGTGTATGCCTCCAAAAGCTGCAATCTTTCACGTTTGCCTCTCTATCAGCATCTCTGTTTGAAAAATAAAATGATAACTTGCAGAGTTATTTTCCAAATGGATAAGTTTAACTTCTAAACAGCTGTCAGAACAAAATACAAGTGCTCAACTATTCCAGCATCCACACGCGTGATTTAGTAGACAAATATTCTCTCTGATGTGATGTCTCACAAGTCAAATAGACATTTATCACAAAATGTAGCACATTAAATCTTAAGTTTGTGGGTTATGAGTTCATTTGAAGTCACCATTACTGTGATTAGTGTTTCTTTTAGTTAGGCATTTGTCCCTTGACCTTCACTGATCTAACTCTCCTCTTTTAGAAATAGCAACAATGTTTTAGTAAAACCGCTTGTTCATTGCTTCATGTAGAGGGAAGCTCTTCCAGACCTTCTCAGGTTGTTTATTTTTTATATATTCTACTCTACAAATCATTGAAATATTTGATCACAAATTAATTATGAAGAAACAAGCATATAAAAAACTCTACGCAAATGACATTGCATTGAATAAGACTGCCGTCATGCTTCAGTGTTTTTTGTTGTTGTTGTTTGCTTAAGAGAGACTTCATGATTTCTGATACAAATCTCAACAATGGTGACAGTTAATGGTAAGAAAGTTGCAAAATTTTTGTCATGTTGCAATGCATGATGGAATTTATGAATGAGTTTTCTACAATCCTGGTACCCAGCATGCACTGCGGCATGAAGCTTTGTTGTTGTTTGTCACCATGATTGTGTTTTATAGGCAAGATTGTTGATGTCTCAGTGTGTCTGACTGAAACCATAGATTAGATTTGGGTAAACAATATTTAACTCTTCAGGGTATGTTGACTTTTACAGCACTGTTGGATTTCAAGGGAGCCCTAGGGTTGGCAGAACATAAATTAAACACTTATGCTCAGTGTTTACTTTTTTATGATATCATTGAATCCCAAGACTTATACTTTCATACTTATTAAAATAGTAACACTTATAGACTTAATTTCTCTCATCTTCCTCAGCTTTAATAGATGTGTTTTATAAACACACTGCCACAATGAGCAGGAGAAAACTAACACTAAGCTTCAAGACCCAAGTACCCAACTAAAGGAAACACTAATCGGAGCAATGGTGACTTACTTTATTAACCAGATTTACAGCAGTTCTTTAGAAGTTAAACCTATCATCCATGTAACTCTGCAAGCAAGTTGTAATTTTAGTTTTCAAACAGAGATGATGACAGTGTTCATTAAACTCTAGGCATTTTATCTATTGCATTTTATATTTTGGCTTTCTTCCTCATTTTAGTATTACTTTCTCCAGAAAAAGAGTCAACAAAATAAAAATTTTAAGACAGGAACAATTCCAAAATTTAGTTGATTTGACACGGAATGACCAGCAGGTGTTCACTATTAATGACTCAATCACGTCATTATCTTATTAACTTTAACACTGATTTAGTGTTTTTTTAACACCAATCTTGGTGTGGATTATATAAACACCGAGCAGTGTTAATTTAACACTGGGGATTTTGCTGTGAATGAATGATCGCTTGCAGCCATTCTTTCTTGCCATTGGGACTACAAGCCTCCGTCCTATGGCAACAGCTGGAAAGCAGAGGGGATGAGTGGAATCTTTATAAACCTGCAATGCCTTTTTAAATAAAATCTGTGAATACAGATGTGAGAGTTGATGTTGTTTAAGTGCTTTTTCCATGTTTAAGTGCTATAATTGGATCCCCAGTGCTTCTATCAATCTAGAACAGGAGTGGGGAACCCTGGGTCCTGGAGGGCCACTGTGCTGCGAGCACCACCTGATTTTGCAGAGTTCGACGTGTTCCTGGGTCAACAAGGGAGGGGCTTTGAAAAAAAACTTTCAACCAATCAGCGCAGTCATGCGACAGTTTTCCTTACCCAAACATGTTCTGAGGGCAGAAAGAAATATGATTGGTTCAAAAAAATGACCAATCAAAGTGCTCGTTACTGGTTTGAGCCCTCAACGGAGCCTTCAAGGCAGCTTCTGCCAAGTATTTATCGCTGCAGCCCGGAGACTGCAGGTGGGAGGACCTTATGCCGCAAGTGGGAGGAGCTTATGCCGCAAGTAGGAGGGATTTCAGAAATGTGCAAGTAGGAGGAGTTTACGCTTCAAATGGGATGGTGGTGAATCCTCTGGAAGTTTGTACAGCCCACTTGCGGCTAGAGATCCACCCACTTGCTGCTAACCCACCCATTTGCAGCTGGCTCCGACCTCCGTTTATACCCCTTTCGCTTCTGCAGTGAAGCAGTTTGAGCTCACCGTTGGTCAGGTGAGTAGCGCAGATATGGAACGATAGGAATGAGAGTGTTTTTGTACATTTGTAAACAATGCTTAAATGACATTCTAACAGGGGTGTAGGTTTGATTCTGGCATTGGTGGGGACATAAACAATATGGTCGCATTGCAAAAACTGTTTAGCACTGTTTACTTGACATAAACAACAGACAACTCAGTATGCACTTTACTCAGTGACATCTGACTCGCCACCCCGGTGCCATCCCAAATTTAATGTACTATAATAAACAATTTGTTATGTCCTAAAGCCTAATAAACAGTAACTGTTTAAGTCTTTGTCAAAAAAAGAAAGTCACATTGTAACATATAATCCATATTTACTTTATAACATTGAAGAATATGCAATTAATATTTAATTCTTAATTTAATTTTGCCAAAAAAATCCCAGTGTTGAAGTAGGTGTATGTATATCATGCTGTTTCTTGAACAACGTTTATTAACGTTTCTGTAGTTCACATTAAATCTTCTTTTCACTAACAGATAGTTAATCAGTGTGAAAAAATAGTTTAAGTTTAAAATGCAACCTTACATTATGTCTACATCTGTGCAAGTAATGACCACAGTGCAGTAATGTAAAGTATTCAGCAATCATGAAATGAATTCATGTTTTTACCATGTTGGGGTTATTTTCTTTCATGGATTAGGGACCCCCTAAATAACCTTGCCACCCCATTTATAAAAGGTTGACACAAGTTTGCAACTCCTCAGGTTAACATGGGATTGTCGTGTATTGGTGAAAACACTGTCCTTGAATCATTATGTGACACAACTTGTTCCGTATTTTGTGCATGAAACAGTTACAGTGGGTATAGTAATACTTTCTTCTTCACTTACCGAATAATCACGCGCTTCTTGTTGAGTGAACTTTGGCGCGTTGTACAAAGTGAAACCATCCTATCACACGTAGCGAGTAAAGACAAGCCCATCAGAAAAGTGATGTGAGTTAGAGAGGCGGGACTAAAGAAATGCAAAGCCAATCATATTAGCAATGTGAGTTAGAGAGGCGGGACTAAAGAAATGCAAAGCCAATCATATTAGCGATGTGAGTTACGGAGGCGGGCATTGCAGAGAACGAAAGCTGTTAACCGTTTGTGTACCACATAGAGCATTATTTTTACAGAACGGGATTGCAAAAGATTTCTAATCTCATTTAAATGATTCCTGAAAAAATATAATAAGTAAAAAATAGAAAACACAAGAATAAGACGGACATCAGTGGTTATATATAAATACAGATTAATTGTTTGGTCGAAATTATTGCTAGGGACAATTCAGTCTTTCCTGAATATTGGTAAGGACATGTCCCTAGCGTCCCACCCTAAATCTACGCCCATGCATTCTAACCCAAATCCAACCTTATCCTCGTGTGAAACAGTTTAAAAATCTGATGAAAACTACAAATCTAACCCCAATCACAAGCGACAATGGTAAAAAAAAATAGGAAAAACAATTGAGTAACCAACACGTGAAACAGGCACAAAAAAGAAAGTCGGACATATGAAAACGCGGAAACACATCGCCTAAACACGCAAAACATTTTGCGTTCAAAAACAGTCACATTCCTTTCTAACAATATCTGCGCTACTCACCTGACAAACGGTGAGCTCAAACTGCTTCACTGCAGAAGCTGCCTTGAAGGCTACGTTGAGGGCTTAAACCAATAACGAGCACTTTGATTGGTCATTTTTGTGAACCAATCATATTTCTTTCTGCCCTTTTCTTGTTGTAAGTTTTTATTATTTTCTCATGAATTTCATTGATTGTGTGACTTTGCTCTTTATTATTACAGGATCATTTGGCAAAGATGCTGTCAATCAACCAAAGGAGGACGAACTGCCATTGAAGGAGAGAAGATTACTCTGAACTGTGAATATGAAACAGCTCAAACTACTCCATATCTTTACTGGTACCACTGCATGAAAAGAGCTGTATACGGACAAATACGGGATGGGAAATCCTGCTAAACTTTAGGTTTGCCAGATTTTTCAGGCAGAGTGCTTGGAAACGTAAAACACAGAAGTAAATTTGTGAAACATCCAGAAACCTTACGTATGTGGAGGTATATAGGAACTGGTGGAAGTTTCCAGGAATCATTACAGCTGGTTGTGAGGAGGAGGTGGGTGTTAGGTGTGAAGGGCTTTTTATATGTTAATGACCCACAGGTAGAGGTGTCTTTGTTTTCAGAGCTGATGGGGGGTTGAATTAACTTTCTCTTCAAGGTAGCACATAATGTTGTAGTCTACATAAAAACTGTGTTTGCTAAATACGTTTATTAATATTAATCTGTTTAAGAAACTTAGCACCATTCAAAATAACAAAAAATTAAATGGAAACAATTACCATTTTAATGTGTGAAAATTATGTCTCTGACTTTTCATGTTTAATGCAGTCTGGAGGAATGCAACAAATGTTATTTCAGAATATATATTTCCAACACTTTGAAAACATGTCTCCAACTGCCCTATGTCAGGATGTTGTGCAAGTATCCCTCAATGCATACATCGTATAAAAAAGCAGTTCAAAGGAGACAGTTTGTTTCAAAAACATCATGTAACACGTTTTTGCTAGCTAGGATGATGATAAATTCAGTACCATATTCATAAGTCAGTGATATGTAAAGCTGCTTATTTGCCCTGATGTCTTTTCAGTTTATTGTATCTAAGGCAGTGGCTGGAAGTTGTAGTTGTAGTTCTGCTCATTATCACCAGGTGTCTTCAATAATCAAATTATCACTCAAATGATTGCTAAAGTATCTAATTAACTCTGACACTGCTTCGGTGTTACTTTTAACACCCTGCTGGTGGTACCCACATAAAAACCGAGCCGGTGTTAATTTAACACCAGTGATTTTGCTGTGTGTATTTCTAGTCCAGAGGTGTTGAAACTAGGGCACATAGGCCAAAGTTGGCCCACAATAGACCTTTAATTTGGCCCGTCATGCCACGTGAGATAAGGAAAAAGGATAAAAGTCATTGACGCAGATGTTCATATTTCTAATTAAACATTTTCAAAAATGTATTTTTTTAACTGTACATTACAAAAATGTAAATTTAAATCAAATGCAGGGGATTAAAGTGATTTTTTAACGTACATGCATACTTGAAGGTGTATTACATGCATCACGAAACTTAATAAACTCGAGTACTATAGCCATGGTACTATATGACATGTTTTTCATTGTTAGTTAATGCACTAATTTACAAAAAATAATTTGAGTTCATGTTGTAGTTAATGATGACTATTCATAAGTTTATGTTCAGTAAGTTATGTCTTAACTCAGCATTAGTTTATATTTAAGTAAGAATTAATTTAGGTATAAGTTCATCATGATTAATGGACTATTATTATTAATGAGTTATAAAGTGTTACCGAGATAATAGATATATCCCAGATAGCAATTTTGTTCCGGCCCAGCTCCGGCCCACACAACCAGTTTTCCTTGGCCACATACAACGAAGAACGACGGCCCTACAGTGGCCCAGTTCTGGATTACAGACAATAGCCCATAACTGGCCCAGACTTGGGCCAGAACAGGGCCTGATTGCAGCCCTCACCTAGCCCCCAGGAAGCCCTCATGCAGCACAACCCCAGAGTAAAATGAACACTGCTGAATGTAAATATTGTCCCAATCTTAAAGATTGTTAAAAAGTAACACTGAAGCAGAATTAAAAGCTCTGTTATCCTCTCTCTCGTCATTTTCTTAACTTAGTTTTAACTGTTTCATTTGAAGTCACCATTGTTGTGATTAGTTTTTGTTTTAGTTGGACTCTCGACCCTTTACTTTCTGAGTGCTAGCATTTCCTTGGGTGTGTTACCTTTGTGTTTATACTGTAAAACACATTTGTTGTGGTACTGTAATAGTGCCATTCTGTGGTGGTTGCTACATAATGGTGAAGATCATCATCTTATTAATTTGCTAATCACAAGTTTCTTATCTGCCAATCATGTATATGAGATCCAGCACTTCCACAGCAGTTTATCATTAATGAAACTCAGAAGCATATATACACTGCTTTAAATTGGTAAGTAGAAACATCAAGAATCAGGGTATGAATCTCAACCTTGGTGACAAAGAAAATAGTAGAAAGTTCATTATTCATCCATGCTGCAGTGCATGATGGGAGTCCCGGATGAGCTTTGTAATTTGTTGATACCCAGCATGCATTGCAGCATGAAGTTTTTCATTTTATTGTCACCATCATTGTGATTCATACTCTGATTCTTGATGTTTGTGTGTTTACAGTACACACTAGCTAATTTTAAGTGTCAGTGTTTCACAATTCTTCAGAATAACAAACTGCTATGAGAGGGCTGGATCTCATACTGTAGTATCACATTATTGTCAGTGAAAGATGCTTCTGATAAGTGTGCAAACACTAAATTAATACTTATGTTTTCTAGTTGATGATGTTTAGACTTTATTAGCAGTGCTAACCACCCTCAAATTCATGTCTTAAAAACAAAAAGTTAAAGCAGTCAAAAAACTAAATAAAGTAAGAATCAAGAGTCAAGTTCAACTAAAACAAACATTGATCACAATAAGGGTGACTTTAAATGAAACAAAATCTAAAACTAAAGTAAGAAAATGACTCTACAAGTAAGATGTAAAATGTAATTTTAGGTTTCAGACAGAGATGGTGAGAGAGAGGATAACAGAGCTTTTAATTCTGCTTCAGTGTTACTTTTTAACACTCTGTAAGATTGGGACAATATTTACATTCAGCAGTGTTCATTTAACTCTGGGGGTTGTGCTGCATAAGGGCTTCCTGGGGGCTAAGTGAGGGCTGCTGTTTGTAGGGCCTGTTCTGGCCCAGTTATGGGCTATTGTCTGTAATCCAGAACTGGGCCACTGTAGGGCCGTTATTCTTGGTTGTATCTGGGCCGAGGAAAACTGGTTGTGTGGGCCAGAACTGGGCCGGAACAAAATTGCTATGTGGGTGTATACGCTTCAAATGGGTTTATGATAAAAGAGACACTAACTTTTGCCAACACATATTTTGAATTCGCATTCTCTTGGAAGAGAAGTCACTGCCTGAATTGGAGTCAGATTAAAATACAACTAGAACATTTTTTTAAGTGCCAAGAAAAGTGAAAAGTTGAGATCCAACCACTCCATTTGGATTCCTTCGTTGGACCAAGTGGGCGGCTCTTTACAGCAGCATCTGAAATAATGCAGGAAGTTTCATGTGGTTTTATGTGTAAAGTACAGAGACTGACAGTAAAACAAAACTAAAACTCTGATCACATCAACGCAAAACTGATCCGACTTATAAACATGAACACACACCTGCTTCTCATCTTTGTTATGACTCCAGGTAATAAATGTAATATGACTCCTGTTTTTGTTTTAGTCTAATAGTTTGCAAAACATTCAAGCTAATTATAGAACGATTTTATGTTTAGTTTTTTAAGTTTACTCACTGATGTTCTTGTTTGTTTTTTTTAGGTGTGATGACTGCAGATCAGATCGGTCCAAATAAAGATGCAATAATCATAAAGAATGAACAGGAGACTGTAACATTGAGCTGCTCATATGACACCAGTAGCAGATATGTTAGACTTTACTGGTACAGACAGCATCCAAACAGAGATCTTCAGTATTTACTGTATAAATCTGCTCGATCATCAGGTGGCAGTGGAAACCCTTCTGATCCGCGGTTTAAGTCGACTACATCTGATTCGTCCACTGTACTCACTATTACTGGTGTAACACTGTCAGATTCAGCTCTATATTACTGTGCTATGAGGGTTGGAGCCCAGTGATACAAAGTCTATGTGAAGCTGTACAAAAACTAAAATACTTTATTCACTTTGATCTCAAACCACATCCAACCCACCTTCTATAACAAAACTAACAATGATAACACAACACCTGTGTGTGGTTGAGTATAAAATTTACCGAAAATATCAAATTATTATATCACACAAGTTATTAAAGGTGTGTTTTTAGGAATTATAATGTAGATCAACTCTTCTTAGGTACAGGTGTAGTGTCCGAAAATTGGAAGATTATTTTGTAATTTTAAATAAAATAAAGAAATACTGTAAATGACTTTTTTTCTGATTGTATTATGTAGTCTAAAGGGCCGTTCACACTAGGCTTTTTTCCAGCTAGCAGAAAAAAGTTCTAAGAACGTTCCCTAAAAGTTCCCAAGGTTCCCAAAAACATTCTGCCAACCTTAAAAATGTCCAGTTTTCTTTAAGTTCTAAGACCGTTTCTGGGTTGTCTGAACGTTAGAGGAATGTTACATTTTACCATTTTTAAACGTTATGACAATTTCATGTTTTACTTCTTACACCCTGAAGCAATTTTTTGGCCTACCCAATTTTAAAAGCTTCCCATACCCACATGCAGAGGTTTACATACAAAAAGTTTGGTATCATTTTACAGGAAACCCTTTGAAATTACATAAAACACTGTTGAAAGTGCTAAACATGGTTGTATGTGATGTCAGTCCTCTAATAAACACAAAAATAAATAGGCGCTTTTTGATGTTTGTATTTGAAAGTGTATAACTCTGGCCCTGGGTGCCTCAGCTACCTGCAAACAGTTCTGTTTGATTCCAGCAATTGTCAGCTTACAGAGGAAAAAGGAATTTTTTCTCTATCATAATGTATGCAAAAGTTATTTTACTCCAACTGAAGGGAGGATTAATACCCTTTTTTGTATACAATTTCTGCCTAAAAACATTTGAAGTGCTCCCATAACCACATACAGTGGAATAAATGCAATTTCTTTATATCATTTTACAGAAAACCCTTTGAAGTTACATAAAAAGCTGCTGTTTGTGACAAATATTGTTATTTATGTTGTTTTTCATATGATGAAACACCAAATTTTCTTTTTTATGTTGTAAACACTGTCCTTGATAGTGTATAACTCAGGTTCTGGGTGCTCTAGACAGTTCTGGTTGTTACCAGCAGCAGACAGTAAACAACCAAAAAAAGAATGAACTCTTTAGCATATCGCATTCAAAAGTTATTCTTATTTTACTGAAGGGTGTGAAAATACATTTTTCATATAAATATAAATTTTTTGTTTTGCACATATAATAAATAGCAAGGGATTATATATGCACACAACCAAAGAAAATGCTGTGAATGGACTCATTGTTTAGAGTAGGACCTAAAATAAAAGATGGTGTATCATTTGTGGCTATATGTGCTATCTGAGGCAGTTCACACTCAAGTTTCACATATGTTTACAAAAGACAATGTTTTACCTTATTATTCATTCAACGATTGTTGGATATGTGTTGATAATAGAACAAAAACAACGCTGTAGCCTTATTCCTGATAATGAGAGCTTTCATTTGATATAAGACTTGCCCCCATGTTTGTCATATTTGAAAAATCTGAAATATGTGAATATTAAATCATATAAAAAGTATGGGGGGGTGATAGTGTAAATTACGTGTAAATTACTTTCTTACAGTAAAAGATATGTCGAAATGATGCATATCTGCAGAAAGTAGAGACTCTAAGCTTTCAAACAGTATCTCATATGTGTTACTGGGGTCTATGACGGACCATTAAAGATTAAAATAATATTTTATATTTTATAAGTCATTTTATAAGTCAAAATACGAAATTTTGGACCCGGGACAGGGTCCTTAGGGTTTAAGAGGTTTTAATGTTCACACAATGTTTAAAACAACAACTGTTTATTATATTGACTTGTTTAATTGTTATGTAAATTATAGAGAAACATTGCATTTTATTATTTTATAAAACATTATTTCTGAATGTTCAGTAAATATATTGCTGTAGAAAACACACTTCACTTATTAGGTTTAGATGTTGATGTTTTGTTTCATTTTAAGTTACCATCATTGTGATTAGTGTTTGTTTTAGTTGGACTCTTTTTGCTTGCTGGTTTATTCCCTGGTTGTGTAAACTTTCTGATAATGCACCGCATTGGTATGAACATGTAAAGTTAATAGTGGTATTCTGTGGCTGTTGGTACATAATAGTAAAGATCATCACCTAATTAATTTACTAATCAAAAGTTTATTTTTTTGTCAATAATGTATATTAGATCCAGCTCTTTCACAACAGTTTGTCATTAAAGGGGTCATTTTATGAGATATTTTTAATGTGTAAAATATATCTTTGGTGTCCCCAGAGTGTGTATGTGAAGTTTTAGCTCAACATACCCCACAGATAATTAATTACAGCATGTTAAAATTGCAAATTGATATGCCTGAGCAAAAGTGTACTGTTTTTGGGTGTGTCATTTAAAATGCAAATGAGCGGCTGAAGTGCAAACACTGATCACAATGATGGTGGTTTGGTGCAATTGAAACTCAATTGTGCTGTCAAGTCCTTCTTTTCTCCCTCTTTCTCTCTGCACTAAACGGCAGTGCTGTGGTTGGATAGTGCAGATAAAGGGGGCGGTATTATTGTAATTCGCCTTACTACCTACCTCACCAATTATAGCACTTAAACATGAAAAAAGTCAGATTTTCACGCTATGACCCCTTTAAGGAGTTTTAGAAACTTTGGACAAAAAATATCCACTGTATAATTGGGATGCACAAAAATCAAGAATCAGAGTATGAATCTCATCCATGGTGACAAATAAAATGGTTTTAAAAAATCCTTATTTATCCATGCTGCAGTGTATGTTGGGAATCCTGAATGAGATTTGTAATTTGTTAATACCCAGCATGCATTGCAGCATGAAGTTTTTCATTTAATTGTCACCATGGTTGAGATTCATACTCTGATTCTTGATGTTTGTGCTTCCCAATTACACAGTAGATATATTTTGTCCAAAGTTTCTTAAACTCCTTAATGACAAACTGCTGTGAAAGTGCTGGATCTCATTTACATTTTTGACAGAAAATAAATGTTTAATTACTAAATTAATTAGGTGATGATCTTTACTAGTGATGGCAAAGTGAGGCTTCCTGAACCACTGATGCTTCACTGCCCATTGCTTCACCCAAAGGTTCATTACCCGAAGCTTCATGCAACATTGCTCCCTAGTGACATCTAGCGACTCTTAAAATAAATAGCAGATGAATAAAAAACATTTCATGCACTGACCTAAGCAGAAATGTGTTTATTGTCTGGTTATAAAATAAAAAATATTTATATATTTTTCTGTGTCAAATTTTTTAGATGTCATACCACAGATGTGTGTGTGTAAAGTGGAACCATGATCAGTTTCAGTGCTGTGTGGTGCTTATGGAACTCAGGGTACAATGAAGAAAATTGCAACAAATCATTTTGGGATTTATTATTGCTTTGTATCGAGAAACAAACCATTTTGAAGTGTGTTGGGATTAAGACGATTCCTCTTTTTGGATAAAACCTCTCAAGCTTTGGAAAAGATTCTTTCACATGGAACGGAGGATGAAGGGCAACATAAAAATGCCAGTGCCAGGTGGTATAAGTGTGGGTACTGATGCTTATGTTGAGCCTAATATACTAGTGGGTCCTCGGTTCTTGTGAGATTCACTTCAGATAAATGTAAGAAATAAGATTATATATTACTTTGACTAGTCTGTGGATTGTTAGTAGTATGTGCATGCTTATGCAGTGCTCGATAATGCCTGAGCGTGGAAGAGGTATTATTGCTGTATGTCAACTTCTTATGGCACAGCAAGCATTTCACATTGAAACATGAAATAATGGACATGAAAGACTATACTGCCATAAAGTGTGTCTTATAATATTATTAACACACTAAAATATAACAATTACGCATACTTTATTGTGAGCAACATTTTCAAAATACTCCCAGACAGGGGAGGATTTCCTCTTTCTTGCTGGCTCCATTACAAAGACCAAATAACAAGTCACAAAATGCAAACAAATCCAATAGGGCAATCTAAATTAACAACCCATCCAGTCTAAATCCAAAAATCTAAAGCAATCCCGCTAATCTTATCTAACTAATACAAAATAATAATAATATAATAAAGCTTATATATATATATATATATATATATATATATATATATATATATATATATATATATATATATATATATATATATACATACATACACACACATTTATAATTATATACTATAACTACTAATATAATGTACTACTAATAATAAACTCTTCTACCCTCTGCTTCTACCACTCCTGACACCTTTCCAACACTGAAACCCCACAAAAGCCACAAGGAGGCGCGAGTTTCGAATCCGGAATCGATACGCAGACCGAACTAATGACGTGTCCACACAAACCGAGGCCTTGTTTGTTATTGGTCACGTGATTTCTACGTTAACAACACAAGCCTCGAAGCAAGGCTTCATTTGACAAGCCCATTTATTCTCAACACGCGCTCCGATGCCTCGCTTCAAATAACCCATCACTAATCTTTACCATTATGTACCAAGCACCACAGAATTACACAATTAACTTTTCATAACAAATGTGGTGTATTAACAAAAAGTTAACACAACCAGGAAAAAACTAGCAAGGAAAATGGAGGGTCAAGAGTCCAACTAAAACCAACACTAATCACAATAATGGTGACTATAAATAAAACAAAACATCAACATCTAAACCTAATAAGTGAATTGTGTTTTCTACAGCAATATATTTACTGAACATTCAGAAATAACGTTTTATTAAATAATAAAATGCAATGTTTCTCTATCATTTACATAACAATTAAACAAGCCAATATAATAAACAGTTGTTGTTTTAAACATTGTGTGAACATTGAAACATGACATTGTCATAACGTTTAAAAATGGTAAAATGTAACATTCCTCTAACAATCAGACAACACAAAAACGTTCCTAGAACTTAAAGAAAACTGGACACTTTTTACGTTGGCAAAACATTTTTGGGAACCTTGGGAACTTTCAAGGAACTTTCTTAGAACTTTTTCTGCTAGCTGGGTTGTTCCATTGACTTCCATTCATAGACGTGCAAATTAGTCAGACTGGAAATGCAAGCTTTTGTGTTGATATTTCGCAGGTCGCTACGTTGCAAAGTCCGATGAACTCTGACCTGCAAATTCGCATTACATGGAGAACTGTAACCAGTACAAATGTGATATATCACTGCGTGACTTTCTCTCTACTGAAAACCAATCATATTGATGAGCTGCTCACCACCCACTTCCCACAATCATCCAACAAATACTCACACGGCTTAAGTCCCGATTAAAGAATCCGACAAAACAAAAAGAAGAAAATGTAAGAAACATACAATTCATGTGCTCAATCAACACACAGCAAAATCCCCAGTGTTAAATTAACACTGCTCGGTGTTTATATAATCCACACCAAGATTGGTGTTAAAAAACACTAAATCAGTGTTAAAGTTAATAAGATAATGAAGTGATTGAGTCATTAATAGTGAACACCTGCTGGTCATTTCCGTGTCAAATCAACTCAATTTTGGAATTGTTCCTGTCTTAAAATTTTTATTTTGTTGACTCTTTTTCTGGAGAAAGTAATACTAAAATGAGGAAGAAAGCCAAATTATTAAATGCAATAGATGAAATCACCATAGTTAAATGAACACTATCATCATCTCTGTTTGAAACTAAAATTACAACTTGCTTGCAGAGTTACATGGATGATGGGTTTAACTTCTAAAGAACTGCTGTAAATCTGGTTAATTAAGTAAGTCACCATTGCTCCGATTAGTGTTTCCTTTAGTTGGATGTAAGTGTTTAATTTATGTTCTGCCAACCCTGTGAGGCTCCCATGAATCCGACAGTGCTGTAAAAGTCTACATACCCTGAAGAGTTAAATATTGATTTAATATTAACCAAATATAATCTGCTGTGTAAGTCAGACACACTGAGACATCAACAATCAGCCTATAAAACACAATCATGGTGAAAAACAACAACAAAGCTTCATGCCGCAATGCATGTTGGGTACCAGGATTGTAGAAATCTCATTCATAAATCCCATCATGCATTGCAACATGACAAAAATTTAGCAACTTTCTTACCATTAACTGTCACCATTGTTGAGATTTGTATCAGAAATCATGAAGTCTCTCTTAAGCAAAAAATTCAATGTCATTTGCATAGAGCTTTTTATATGCCTGTTTCTTCATAATTAATTTGTGATCAAATGTTTCAACGATTTGAAGAGTAGAATATAATAAAAATAAACTGAGAAGGTCTGGATGGTTTTCTCTCTACATAAAGCAATGAACAAGTAGTCTTATTAAAACATTGTTGCTATTGCTTAAAGAGGAGAGTTAGATCAGTGAAGGTCAAGGGACAAATGCCTAACTAAAGGAAACATTAATCACAGTAATGGTGACTTCAAATGAACTCATTACAAAAACAAACTTAAGATTTAATGTGATACATTTTGTGATAAATGTCTATTTGACTTGTGAGACATTACGTCAGAAAAAAGATTTGTCTACTAAATCACGCGTGTGGATACTGGAATAGTTGAGCACTTGTATTTTGTTCTGACAGCTGTTTAGAAGTTAAACTTATCCATTTAGAAAATAACTCTGCAAGTTATCATTTTATTTTTCAAACAGAGATGCTGATAGAGAGGCAAACGTGAAAGATTGCAGCTTTTGGAGGCATACACCCAACAGTATTCATCTATTGCATTTAATAATTTGTCTTTCTTTATTATTTTAGTATTTTCTCCAGAGAACGAGTCATCAAAATAAAAATTAAGAGACAAAAAAATGTCCAAAATGTAATTGAATTGAAGACCAGCAGGTGTTCACCATTAATGTCTTAATCATCACTTCATTATCTCATTAACTTTAACACTGATTCAGAGTTATATTTTGAACACCAGTCTTTTTTAACACCGGTCTTGGTGTGGATTATATAAACACCAAATAGTGTTGTTTTAACACTGGTAGAGTTAATTTAACACTGGGGATTTTCCTGTGCAGCTGCCTGACAAATGCAATGCATTTTGGTTAGACAAATTGTCCAACTTTATCTGATGGTGCAGCCACCTTACAATCCCATGTGCTATTAAATACCATGAAAGACGAAGGCAGCCGCCTACTGTAGGTCAGGCACTGCAGTTTCCACAAAAACGGGAAAGTCGTGATGACAACACACTTTTTTATTATTGTCCAGACTCTCTGACGACAACATTTGTTTCATGTAAATCTTGACACCTTCACTTACACAAATACTCACAAATTTGTGTTTTTAGAATTCACTTAAATTAAAGTAAAAACACAGGTGACATAACCCTTATATGCTATAGTGCCATTTATAATAAATGTGAAAAGAATATCTTTTATTGATATAATTTGATTGATATTTTATTAATAAAGGCTTATCTTTATTTATATTTTTGGACATACAGTATAACTGTTCTGGTTTTCACTTAAAATGTTTACTTATCAAATATTACATTTAAAACACCTTTTGCATTGCAAAATCGCATCTACTCCGATTAAAAAACTGCGCTAACTGCAAGTGCTCGGCTTGCTGTGTCTTTCCTCTTTCCTGGCCTTTTCGCCAACACAGCATGTAGTTATTTGACACACACATACAGAGGCTCCACCTCACTAATGTCTATGTAGTGTACACTTAACTAACCACACCCACTCATATATTATTATTTAACATTGTTTTACTTAACTATAATAACATTTCATTGATTTACAACACCACAGTTTAATTGTACACCTCACTCACAATATACATTGCAGTAAAGTTGTATCCAGTACTCTACTATATGACCGCTTTCATGGAGACACAAATGACTCTACTCATGATTTTCACTGCTGTTTTAGGTAAATATAAAATCACCAGACTAAACAAATAGTTACCACAGTTTGTTGTGAAAGCAAATATCATTTGTTAAGATGCTACAGTATATTTAAACAACTGAGTTGTAAGGTTTTAATAATTCTGATGATAAATTTCATTGTAAAATGTAATGAATTTCATTTTAGGCGCATTTGCTAATCGAATTGGACCAAGAGAAGAAGAAACAAATATAATCAAACGTGAAGGAGAATCTGTGACACTGAGCTGCACATATGAAGCAAGCAGCAGTAATATTCTGCTCTATTGGTACAGACAGCATCCTAACAGTGAACCTCAGTATTTACGACGTGAAGGTTCTCGATCATCACAATCCACTCAACACAATATTAAGAGTGTAACTCTGTCAGATTCAGCTTTATATTACTGTGCTCTGAGAGATGTAGCCCAGTGATACAAAATAGCTGAGAGTCTTTACAAAAACTTAATGTGCTTTAAACTGTCTTAAATCAAACCACATCAAACCACTATTAGTTTTAGTAAACCACAGCTCTAGAAATAAGAGTATGTGGCCACACCTGTGAATGTGGAAGATTGTAATATAATATATGTGCTGTTAAAGTAGGAGCCTAAAAGGAGGAGCTTGCTGAAAACATCCTCTGTTGGACTGAATGAATGTTTACTTCAGTAACAGTTTATGTTGAAGATGAAATAAAACATCATTGCAAAATGATGTTGATTGTTTATATTTTGTTGTTTTCTTTTGCAGGTAAATTTTCTTTTCCAGACTGTCAGGAATTTATTTGCTTTACTCTTTTTCTATAAAAGACTCTATACTAACTATGTGTTAAACAGACATTTTATCTTTGTTTTTCTGCAGTAAAGAGTTTTGGGAATATCACTCCAGTTCACACTGAGATGTACAGGACAGAAGGAGAAAATATTTCTCTATCCTGCGACTACTCTTCAGCAGTGAATCTATATTTGTATCGCCAATATCCCAGATCAGCTCCTGAATTTCTTTTCCTTATTCGACATGCTACAGGAAAAGTTTTACAAAAGTCTGAAGCTGTTGATCCTCGATTAATTGGAAAACTAAATGAGAAGAAAACCCAAGTGATTCTGGATATCTCTTCTGCTCGACTAACAGACTCTGTAATGTATTACTGTGCCATGGAGCCCACAGTGACAAGAAACTGAAGTACACTGTACAAAAACTCAAACAAAGTTACAGTAACAAAAGCAACAGACACAACACAACATAACATCAGTGATTCTTCAATTCCAGTGGAATGCACTGACTGATGAAATGAACACTTCAAATACACTGTAAGTCACTATGAATATAAAAGTTATAGTAGAGAGATTCCTTCACTATAAGTAGGCTGACAGCAGATGTAGTCTTCATTAAATGAGTTAGATTGTGATCTGCTGAATGCTAATAAGTAGCACATTGAAGCAGCCTGCTCAGTTTAATTTTTCTTATTTTTATATAATGTATAAAATGAAATGAGCAATACATACTGTGTAAGTTATTCTTGTTATGTATTGATTATTAATAATCTTTGACACTGTATGTATGATATTTGTCAGAGGGCTGTGAAGAGGCGGAGCTTGACATAGGTCTAAAAAATCAATGTAAAACACAGACTAACATCACAGATCAGTGAGGTGAGCAGCAGATGTCTCTTCTGACCTCTTTTACTCCCTTATGACTGCAATGTTGACGTTTATGTTTATATTACTGACTGTAACTGGAGGTAAAATCTTACATTTGTCATCACATCACAACAATGTAATTTGAATAAACTTGAACTATACTAAATCTATAATCTAACTCTTTTTTTTTGTGTAATGCAGGAAACATGGCCACAGATGTCATCACACCATACAGAGATGCAGTATTTGTCAGTGAATCTGAGAGTGTGACACTGTCTTGTAACTACACTGGATCTGTTGATAGTCTTCATTGGTATCGACAATTTTCAGCTTCACCTCCAGAATTCCTCATATTGGATTACTATGGATCAATAAGAGAAGCTGATCCTCCAGTTTCAGGAATCTCCATCAAACACAGAAAAGCTGACAGTAGTGTGGATCTGAAGATCTCATCTGTTAAAGTCACAGACTCAGCTCTTTATTATTGTGCACTGACGCCCACAGTGACAGAAAACACAACCACACTGTACAAAAACCTGACTGACTGAGCTGTAATACAAGAAATTGTCTCAAATGTTCAATGTGTCAAATGTGAAATAGCTGATCTGAGCATCTTTTCTGAAAACCATGTGCAGAGTTTGACCATAAATTATGTTGTCTATTTTTTGTATTCAAGACACCGATGTACAATATGCATGGTTGTTAATGTTGCATCAGTTATTGTATAAATATAATTGTTTTATTTTGTATTTAACTAATTTAAATCTAACCTGGTAATCTTACAACTTTACAATCTTACAGGTTAATACACCTCTCATTTCAATATGAATGCAGATATATACAAATATATAATAATTACTTTACAGTATTGTCATTGTTACCAACCAGTGGACAACAATATTTTTTTCAGTGATAGTTTCTGCTCTCACACCAGACAAAGAAGAGATTTCTGCTGAAGAGGGTTCAAATGCTACTTTATCTTACAGTTATTCCTCTGGGACCAGTTGTTCAAAGGTAAGATGATCGGATTTTGGTTATCGGATTGGATCAAATCTTGAAAATGGGTTGTTCCAAAGGGAAAGAAGGAATCTGAAATCAGATTAGATCACAGAATCCAATCCTAGTTTTAATCAGGATCAAACCTTCAGTTTGTGTTGTTCAAAACTTGTCAGTATTTGGATAACTTTGATCCAAAAAAAAACCTGGATTATCCTGATCCCAACAGGGGGTAGGATTTAAAGGTGGTTTTTAGGAGGGAAATGTAGAAAAACTTTAAAATTGGTCAAATAATACATTTGCTTTATTTAGTGTATATACTCGTATTTATATTTTGCACTTGACTTGTGTAACCATTGTAAAAGTGATAAAGTAGATATAGTAGACATAGGATACAAATTAAGCTATTCGGATAAGTAAAAATAATTTAATATGAAATAATCCCCCAAACAGATTTCAATAAAAAAAATGTATAAAATTTTTCTGTCATTCATCACAGTATATTAATTTCAAAGAAACAATCATCAGAGATGAGCCTGTCAAAATTAATGTCTAATAATTGCAGCCCTTACTATACGTCCACTCTGTCCCTATACTGTCCCTCATTCTGACAGAATTCAATTGAAACGGCTCAGGTGCATCATAAACATCATCACAGAGAGGGACATTGCACCTGGTAGCGATGTTATGCAGGACAATACACGCTAGTATTATGTTGCATGCTCCCCGTGGTTCCACTCGCAAGTAGTTAAGGCATGCAAAGTGTCTCTTCAAAACTCCACTGAACACTCATTTGCACATCTTGTTTTCAATGAGCAGTGTTGAAGCGTGCCTGCGCTGGTGTGGTTGTTGCAAGAAAAGGAGTCATCAGCCATGGTAGGAGTGGATAGGCACTGTCTCCTAATATTATCCGGTCGGTTGGTTTTGAGCTCTCTGTATAAAGCACTCTCTCTCAGGATATGTGCATCATGAACAGACCCAGGCCACTTCAGGACACAGTTTGTGATGATGAGGTCAGCATCACCCACAAGTTGGATGTTGATGCTGCACCTCCCCTTTCAGTTGATGTACTCCCAATCCCTCTCATATGCTTGGATATGCACATGAGTGCAGAGGTAACATTCATTCTGGATCTCAGCCCTATTATTGAAATACAACCTGGACCCTCACTGGTAGAGCCAACAGTCACAGGCCTCAAAAAAAAAAAAAAAAAAAAAAAAAACGAGAACAAGGAAAAAAAAAGACACTTGAAGCATCCTTTGCCGAAAAATAATGATGATGCCTATGAATTACTTCTAAAACGAGAGACTGAAAGAGCAGAAGCACAGATACTCCTGGCAGAGGAACAAATTAAGCTGACCAAACTGCATCAAACCAAAGCAAAACTGCAGATCCGCCTCCTAAAAGCAGGGCTTGGAAATGCTGGTGTCTCCTCCTCAGATAAAAAAACTCCCTGAACATTCTTTATTTTGTTAACTATTGGACATTTAGCCATTGTATTTGTTTAAGAAGAAAATATCCACAATGTATTTGTTAATGTATATTTGTTTTGTATTTTATGTGACTCAGATGAGGGGTCATAAAATAAATTATGAATTGAAGTGGATGTTTATGTTATTTTGTGTTTTGTCTCAAAATAAAAACTCTTACAGTGACCCCTCTGTTATTTACATAGCTGGTAGCACATGTTGTGATATGTTGTCCCATGATGTTTGTGTGTCCCAAATATGCAGCAGATATTTTTTGTCCAAAGTTTCTAAAACTCCTCAATGAGATACTGCTGTGAAAGTGCTGGATCTCAAATACGTTATTGACAGAAAATTAACTTTTGATTAGTAAATAAATTGGGTGATGATCTTTACCATTATATACCCACCACCACAGATAACACTATTAACTTTAAATGTTCATAAGGAATGTGGAATATTAGCACAAAGTTATCAAACAGTCAAGGGTCAAGAGTCCAACTACAACAAACACTAATCACAATAACGGTGACTTAAAATGAAAGAAAACATCAACATCTAAACCTAATAAGTGAATTGTGTTTTCTACAGCAATATATTTACTGAACATTCAGAAATAATGTTTTATAAAATAATAAAATGCAATGTTGTTTACATAACAATCAAACAAGTCAATTTAATAAACAGTTGTTGTTTTTAACATTGTGTGAACCTTAAAACATGACATTGTCATAACGTCTAAAATGGTAAAATGTAACATTCCTCTAACGTTCAGACAACACAAAAAAGTTCTTAGAATAACAAGAAAACTGGACACTTTTTACGTTGGCAGAATGTTTTTGGAACGTTGGGAACGTTCTTAGAACTTTTTTCTGTAAGCTGGGCATGCGTTTACATCAAACACAATCCTGTCGCTTAGGCACGGATTGGATAATTGGGAGCACCAGGAGAAGTCCCGGTTGGCCGGTCTGTCTTATTTTGGGCGTGAGGGCCAGTGTTTTCATGCCTCCGGGTTAAAGGTTGCTGTCTCTTGGTTGCCTGAACTCACAGTCCCACTCGTGTTATCCAAGGCTGGATGTCCTCACCTCTTTATGCCCAAGTTGATTGTTTCCTGGATCCCAAACAATTATTTGAAAAAATGCCTGCATTAGGTCCATTAACGTGGAGTTTCTGCATGTTCTCCCTGTGTCAGCGTGGGTTTACTCCAGGTACTCCGGTTTCCTCCCACAGGCCAAAAACACGCAAGTTAGGCAAATTGGAGATACCAAATTGTCCCTCCCCCAACTTGTGTAAAAATCAGCTTGTCTGAATAAACTTGTGTATAGATTACCTGGTTCTCGCCATGAATATAGCCATAGATGCTGGAATGGCGTTTAGAAATAAAGGAAGAAGAAGAAGGTCCATTAACATCTAAGACGCATGAAAGAGCAGGACGTGCAATTTCCTCTGCTTTTCACAGCTTTTGCCATCTGCCTCTGCTGTCACTAAACAATAAACAACCTTACAGAGGTGACAGACTTATGATAATATTAAAACAGATAGCAGATTACACAACATACACAATTTTATCAAGGCTGCACACAACAACACAGATTTACAAAACATAATTTACATGTGTGTATACAAAATCAGACACAATTTACACAGCAATACAATACAACAGGACCGGTGCTTCGCAATAGTGGTCCTCGAGGACCCCCTCCCAGAATGTTTTAGATGTCCCCTTATTCAACACACCTCATTTAACTTATCAGCTTTTAGGGAGACATGTTTACCAATTTGAAAGGAGGCTAATAAGTTGATTCAGGTGTTTTAAATAAGGAGACATATAAAACTTTCTGGGAAGGGGTCCTCGAGGACCAAGATTGGGAAGCACTGCACTAGAGTATTGATGTTGTTGATAGTTCACAGTCAGTGTGTTGTGATGGAGAATATAATTTATGACATACGTGTAATATTTAAAAAGTGTGGGGCTAACGTAATGATCATGAGGGATGAGGAGTTAAGAAGTCTGATTCGGGGAAAAGCTGACATGAAGTTTATGGTTCAATACAAAATACATGAATTTGCCACAGGGGGGCAACCTTCTTATAAACTGTATTATGTGTGACCCTAAAAAGTACACATTCTTAGTAAGGATTTGTAATGAGCTAGACTATAGACAAAGACACATTTGAAGGAGCACTACAGACAGAGGTATATTTGTAGGTTTCTCAGTCATGGTTAAATTGGTGATTATTACTCTGATCTTTACAACACATAAATTTGGTAAGAACATTCATTGTTTACAATTTAATATTTGTTTTAGTTACTTAATAAATGTTAATGATTATTTTTTTAATATATTTCTATAGTGTGTTGGGCTAAAGACAGTGTTGAACAGCCTAAAACACAAATGACTGCAAATGAAGGAGATCCGATCACTTTAATGTGTAGTTATTCTACCACTGATACACAAGCATATCTCTTCTGGTACAAACATCTACCAAACACAGCACCAACATTCATGTTGAGCAAATATTCATTTGGTGGAAAATCAACTGAGGAGGATTTAAAGGAGAGATTTTCAGCAACACTGGATTCTAAATTGAATTCAGTTTCTCTGATAATTCAGAATCTTCATGTGTCTGACTCTGCTGTGTATTACTGTGCTCTGCAGCCCACTGTGACTAAAACACATTCAACACTCATACAATAACCTTGTCTGAGTATATTCATAAATCTATAAACCTTGAATTTCTAACATTAAACAAGCAGTGTCTCTCATACACCAAAGGAGAAGGAAACCCAGTTTAAAAATTTTATTTACTGATTTAAATTCAGTGCCAACATGTACTTTATGCGTCACATTTATACAGTTTGTCCACATTTTCACTAAATATCATATTACCCTGGAAACAGGGTAATCATTATGTGTGTCATTATGTGGAGCATGTCAGTTATAAAAATGTTATAAAATAATGTCATATAATCCCTAAAAGAAGTTGTATTTTGTTGTTTGTATTACTAAATATCACAAATTATTTTAAAAGTCTTAAATTAACTCAAGAAAAACTCAACACATACAACATCTACAACATCACCACTAGGGGGAAGCATCGCTTAAATTTAGACGTGAGGCTGCAACATTGCTGAAAATTTCAAGAGATAAACAGAGACTCACATCAGATCATATAAGCTCTCACTCTCTGTGTGTTTTACTCACATCAACAATGACACAGTGGATGATTATTGCTCTTTTCTTCACTGCTCATCATTCTGGTAAGAACATTCATTATTTACATTTTACTATCTGTTAAATTACACCTGTAGGAAATAAAATGATGCTGTAACTCTAATATGAACAAAGATCATCATTAATGTTGTTATACGTTTAATTTCAGGATGTAACTCTCAGGATGGTGTTGACCAGAATACAGGATTTCAAACAGCTCTTGAAGGAGCATCTATAACAATCTCTTGTACATATAAAACCACTTATCCATCTCCAACTCTCTTCTGGTACCAACAAAAAGTCAATGGATTCCCAAAGTACATGCTGAACAGAATTGGTGCTCATGGAGATAAAGAGAAAGATTTTAATGAGAGATTTAATGCAGATCTTGACACATCTTCAAAATCAGTTCCTCTGATAATTCAGGATCTTCATGTGTCTGACTCTGCTGTGTATTACTGTGCTCTGCAGCCCACAGTCACTAAAACACATTAAACACTCATACAAAAACCTTGAACAGCTAAATCTCTAAACACAACTTAACTAAGCTTAACTAAGCAGCTGCAGTTTTCCTTTATGATAAAAGTCAGCAGTGACTGTATTTTACTGAATGATTTAGTTCAGTTATGCTTTCATATGCCTAATGTTGACTCACTGCCAGATTATGTCTAATCTCTTTAAATCTATGTGATTAGGTAATCCTTACCCCAACTTTACCAGATAATGTGAGGAGTCATAATTTGGCAAAAGTCAGTTTTCAGCACCTCACTAGTAGGAGTCTGAAACTCAAACTAGCAGTGAGGTTTACTCAGTGCATAGCTTTCACATAAGGCTGTCCTTCATCATGCTTACAAACAGAGGTGTAAAATCCATGTGCCATGAGATTTGCTAATTAGCACAGTTTTTCAGCAGTTGGTGTTTTAAGCCCTCAACGAAGCCTTTAAAGCAGGGCTGCCTGGAAGGCACTCCACGTGCCCTGAGCGTTTCAGCCAATCATAGAACTGGTGCTAGATATCGAGCCTTCCGCCAGCTTCTGGCAGTTTGAGCTCACCGTTGGTCAGGTGAGTAGCGCAGATATGATAAGATAGGAATGTGATTGTTTTTGAATTCAGCTTGAAATGTTTCAAGCATTTAAGTGATGTTATTCCAGTTTCACGTATTTAAATATGAAATGATTACAATAAAAAACTGAAATGTATAAGAGTGACACTCTATGCTGATCTACAAACACATTCTATTGAATAAGATTCCTGCAAATGTGTCAGTTGTAGTTTTGTAGAGACATCAACACTTTGGATACAAATCTCAACAATGGTGAGGGTAAATGGTAAGAAAGATTTTCTACAATCTTGGTACCCAGCATGCATTGCGGCATGAAGCTTTGTTGTTGATTGTCACCATTGTTGCATTTCATAGGCGGATTGAAGTGTCCCTAAAGGTTACAGAGAATGTTCTATAAATCTACAGAATTTTCAGTCTTTGAATAAAATGAAATGTCTGTTAACATAATGGAGTAAGTACAGGTAATTTTCTGCCATGACTTTATATGTTTTTTACAGATTATTTTTTAGAGTGTAGTCGCAACAGCATCACATGTAAAACAGCAGGGGTGTGCTCTTTTAATGCATGTGAACATTTTCCCCATACTGTATGTGAAATACTCATTAAAGATTTCAAATAGCACACGAAGAGACAGTATAGACTGCATACAGACTCATTTTTAAACTACTAAAATTCCACTAGATGATAATGACATTTTACTTAATTTAGTTTTGAGCTTTTGATCAGCAGATTTTTTTTATGTATCTGATTAATTTAATAATTGACTACGGGCCATTGAATTATTTGAAAATAATGCAGACAGAAGGTGGTAATGCGGCACAACGCGAAGCATCAAATAATTAAAAAAAAAGGACCTGAGTTATTATTATTCCTCTTAGAGCTCGGTTACCATAGTCATTGCTTTGGTGGTTATTTTAAGACTTTTGAGAGGTTAGATGTGCGCTTATTGAAAAATACTCTATATCAGTGAAACATTTTTCAACCAATCAGAATAAGGCATTTAACAACCCAGTGATACAAACTATTTTAATTCATGAATAGTTTTTGGCTAAGAAAGATCTTCATATTTTTTGCTTGATGATTTTCTGAATTAATTGAGTTATAATAAAGTTTCCCACAGACATCAGTTTAAATTGGATAAATAGAGGATGTCTGAATGTCAGAAGCCACACCCACATTTACACACATTATAACTTTACAATCTGCCCACCTTATTCATACAATTCAGTGACATTTCTGTAATTCAAAAAGTCTGTTTTGATGTTGGTTTACTTCATTAACAATGTTTCTCACTATAGAGAGATGTAAGCTGTTGATTCTTATAACAGTATCAGGTAGTAAACTTCTACAGATACCAATTTAAACTTTTATATAAATTATTTGACCTACAATCAATCTGACCAAATAACTGCTTACTTATTCTGCAGGTGTGTTTGCTGACAGCATTGAACCAAAAGACAAGAATACAAATATAATCAAGACTGAAGGAGAATCTGTGACACTGAGCTGCACATATGATACAAACGACAATTATGTTTGGCTTTACTGGTACAGACAGCATCCTAACAGAGAACCTCAGTATTTACTGCTTAAAGGAGCTCGATCAAGTAGTAGTGCTCAGAATATAGCAGACCATCGGTTTAAGTCGACAACATCAGATTCATCCACTGAACTCATTATTGACAGTGTAACTCTGTCAGATTCAGCTTTATATTACTGTGCACTCTGGAGCACAGTGATACAAAATACCTGAGAGGCTTTACAAAAACATAAACTAAATTATTCCTTTGAACCGTTTTTAATCAAGTGAATATCAAACCACAGCTGTTCTTTATGTGAACCACAAAGCTTCAGTATATGACAGGATACAGTAACACCTGCTTTAACCCACATTAATACAATTAAAGGATCAAATGTTTTAGTACTGAACTCAGTGTGTAATTTATAAATTATAATACATTTATGAATGGTTTCTCATCTTAAGTGATTTTAAGAGTTATTTTTTGTAAAAGGCATACGTGTCAGGCATATGTTTAGTTTAAACTTATGTTTTTGTCATTTATTTTCAATTTCTTTCATTATTACCCATGTAAGTTGTCATAGTTACTTATTATATTTACTAATTATATTCATTCCTAATACTTGTTTAGGCACTTTTTTATGATTTTTAAGATGTGAAATGTACTGTGATGAATTCTGTGTTCTTCTGAAGTCAATGGTGTACACTGTATATAGGAAAAAAGTCAATAAAAGAAAAATGAATAAACCAATTAAAACAAAGGACATCAAATGGATTTAATGCTACATGTTGTGTGTGAAAAAATCTGCACATGCTTAAATCTTGTGAATGCACATATGCACCACAAGGTCGCAGTGTTGTCAAATTGCACACACTCAGAATATAAACCTTTTGCATGCTCTGAAAAAGACTGAAGCTGTAAGATTAATTTGTAAACAGGGGCAGACTGGCAATCTGGCAGACCTGGCAATTGCCTGGTGGGCCAACATACTTTTTGAGACAATTCATCCGAACTATGTGACGTCACTGTGTTTTGTCGCCATTATTTTTGTGTCTGGTCACAGCAGGACGACTACCAGAGGAAGATCAATAAAACACTCACAGAAGGTTCACAACAACATTAAAATATGCAATATGGATATGTTGTGCTGTTGGTTGTAACAACAGTCGTTAGAGAAATCCAGAACTACAATTTTATTCTATTCCAAAGGAGTTAGATCGGCGAAATAAAGGATTGCCTTCAATCAAAAGTGACCATTAAGGATAACATAAATATTCGCCTAATATTAAATTAATAGTAAAAAGATCTCAAGTGATTAAATAATCAAGTAAAAAGTAAGTGATAAAATAAGAACAGAGAAACAAATGAAAAATGGACAAATAAATATAACATCACATTACAGATTGTTATTTGATTAACATGTACAGCTGTCACTTTAAAAGCCTACAGTAATGCATCTATCTTCACCAGATCCTTGCATTTATATGAGCAGGTGCGCCACGCAAGTTTTACTAAGACTTTTCACATATCCTCATGAAAATAATGCATTATATCTATAGAAAGTGATAGTGTATTAAATAGGGAAGGAAATTAAGAGGGCAATTATAAAATGAATTAATACGTTTATAATTAACAATGAAACAAAGAAGCAGGGCCAAGTCACAAACAAAGGCAAACCAAAGACAGGCAGGTACAATCCTGTCACCAAACAATAAACAACTTTACAGATGTGACAGACAGAGATGTTAATAGAGTTTACAAATGTTTAGATACCAGGATCTGGAAAAAGTTGAAAATTTACAGTATACAGAAGACCTTTTCCCCTTCAATGCATTAACTTTTTAGTAGAGACATGTCATGTCCATTATTAATTCTGTAGTAGATTGCGTTTGTCACTCATGTAAATGACTGAACTGTGACTACAGAACAGGAGTAAGCATTAAAAGGTGAAGTGACAACCGAATTCAGCTGCAGTGTATGAGGCGATATTGTCATTTTGATCAAGAACTGAAGAACTGACAAAAAGAAACTAACTCTATTATTCTGATTTATTTCATTTAAGTAATAAAAGCACACAACAATAGAGAAAAAAACATTTATAAATACAGAAAAAAAATGAAATTTGTCATGTTACTAATATATATGATCTATTATAAAGTTAGAAAAACTGTATATGGTGAATGTACAGCAGTCAGAGGGTGGAGTCAAGAGTCATCCTAACACATCTTCTGCTTTTTAGTGACTGTCACACACTAAAGCAGTTGGAAATGTGATCTGGATATGTTTTGGTTAACATAAATGTATTTCTTTAGTTTTACAGCAGGAAACATGAGCACACACTGGACAAAACAAATTGTCATTGTTTTCTTTATTTTCTTGGGTAAGCAGAATTTAAATTAATTCAGTTTAAAACTTAAAAGTTATTTTAAATGTCTTTTCATTTTCTTTACTAATACAGTTTAAAATTAACTTGTACAGGAGCAGAATCACAGAACAGTGTTAATCAGAAAACAAGATTTCAAACTGCTTATGAAGGGGAAACTGTAACAATAAACTGTACATATGAAACTTCTGGATCTCCGACTCTCTTCTGGTACCAGCAAAAGGTGAATGGATTCCCTCAATATATACTGAACAGAGTCGGTACATTAGGCAGTGAAGAGGAAAAATTCAAGGAAAGATTTAAGGCCAATCTGGACACATCTTTAAAATCAGTTCCTCTGATAATTCAGGATCTTCATGTGTCTGACTCTGCTGTGTATTACTGTGCTCTGCGGCCCACAGTCACTAAAACACATTCAACACTCATACAATAACCTTGTCTGAGTATTCATAAGTCTATAAACCTTGAATTACTAACATTAAACAAGCAGTGTCTCTCATACACCAAAGGAAAAGGAAACCCAGTTTAAAATTTTTATTTGCTGATTTAAATTCAGTGCCAACATGTACTTTATGCGTCACATTTATACAGTGTGTCCACAATTTCACTAAATATCATATTACCCTGGGAACAGGGTAATCATTATGTGTGTCATTATGTGGAGCATGTCAGTTATAAAAATGTTATATAATAATGTCATATAATCCCTAAAAGAAGTTGTATGTTGTTGTTTGTATTACTAAATATCACAAATTATTTAAAAAGTCTCAAATTAACTCAAGAAAAACTCAACACATAAAACATCTACAACATCACCACTAGGGGGAAGCATCGCTTAAATTTAGACGTGAGGCTGCAACATTGCTGAAAATTTCAAGAGATAAACGAAGACTCACATCAGATCATATAACCTCTCACTCTCAGAGGTGGAAAAAGTACTAAAATATTGTACTCAAGTAAAAGTAAAGTTACTTTAATAATATTTTACTTGAGTAAAAGTAAAGTTACTTGTCTACAAATCTACTCAAGTAAAAGTAAAAAGTAAGTCATTTTAACTTTTTTTTACAGCGGGGAGAGGTGGAGGATTCTAGTATAGTTCAAAAACGACAAGGGAATATACATCTCAAACTAGTTGTTTTTAACATCTTTACAATTAAAGTGCAATAACAAAAAGTTAATAAAATAAAAAGCTTTTTTAAAGTAAGAAACATTTATGGAATTGTTTAATGATTTTTACATGTGAGTTATGCACTTTTGAAGGTGGTCAGCAGCTTGTAAATACAATCACTATAGTAAGGTTGTAATTGATGTATTGCTGGTAACACATTATTTTATTAAACTATATATAGTTTAAATGAGCATAATGAGATGAGTGCCATGTCTATATACATTTGACACGTTTATTATCTTCTTACTTCCCTGACCTGGGTACCTGATGACCTTTATTCTTCTCTCTCTCTCTCTCTCTCTCTCTCTCTCTCTCTCTCTCTCTCTCTCTCTCTCTCTCTCTCTCTCTCTCTCTCTCTCTCGCGCGCGCGCTCTCTCTCTCTCTCTCTTGCTCGCTCTCTCTCTCTCGCTCTGTCTGCAATGTCTAATGACCTGCATTCTCGAGGACGTTTTGAAGTTGTGTTTGACTTGACGCGAAGCTGCTAGACCTCGGAAGATCATGCGCATGGTATTAAAAACGCGTCGTGCAATTTCGTACTTAAGAGCATGAATCCTTCCATAGAAATGAAACACTCGCTTCGCGTCAGTGGAAAGTGGTCGCTTAAATATGACCAGGGGTTTCTTTCATAAGATTTGAACTAAGGCGGGCCTGTCTCGTCCGTCTCCATGGTTCTTTTTGCGCGTTCCCCGGGCCCCGCCCATTTGCATCCATTGCGCGTCTTTATCACCTTGCTTTTTAAAATATTTTTTTACTCAGTAATGGATATGATTTAAAATGTAGCGAAGTACAATACTTTAAACAAAACATACTTAAGTAAAAGTAAAAGTATAGATTTTAAAAACTACTCAAAGAAGTAAAAATACACAAAAAACTACTCAATTACAGTAACGTGAGTAAATGTAATTCGTTACTTTCCACCTCTGCTCACTCTCTATGTGTTTTGCTCACATCAACAATGACACGGTGGATGATTATTATTATTTTCTTTACTGCTCATCATTCTGGTAAGAACATTCATTATTTACATTTTACTATCTGTTTAAATTACACATGTAGTAAATAAAATGATGCTGTAATTCTAATATGAACAAAGATCATCATTAATGTTGTTTCACATTTAATTACAGGATGTAACTCTCAGGACAGTGTTGACCAGAAAACAAGATTTCAAACAGCTCTTGAAGGAGCAGCTGTAACAATCTCTTGTACATATAAAACCACTGATCCATCTCCAACTCTCTTCTGGTACCAACAAAAAGTCATTGGATTCCCAAAGTACATGCTGAACAGAATTGGTGCTCATGGAGATAAAGACAAAGATTTTAAGGAGAGATTTAATGCAGATCTTGACACATCTTCAAAATCATTTCCATTGATATTTCAGGATCTTCATGTATCTGACTCTGCTGTGTATTACTGTGCTCTGCGGCCCACAGTCACTAAAAGACATTCAACACTCATACTCAAACCTTGAACAGCTAAATCTCTAAACACAACTGAACCAAAGAGTATAGAAGTGCACGAGGGGAAACTCTCATTCGTTTTTGGTATCAGTCACTAGGTGGCGCTTCAGTAGCGCGGCCACCATTTGTGACCAGTCACGGAAAGTAGGGACACAAGTCGGATCTGGGCATTTTGAGTTATTCACAGATTCTGAAAGTGCAGTTTCTAAGCTTTCCAACGATGTGTAACACATGGAAATCTGATAAGATTTGGAGAAGTTGTGGCCATTTGAATATAGGAACTCAGAAATACTCAAACCGAGAAAATTGAGACGAAAGGGACTCTTCTTTTCAGCTGGGGGAGACAATAGGGCTCATTTACATCTCATTTAGCTAAGCCATGCCCCCTGTAAAACCCTTTTTGAGATGTTCTAGCATCATATGTAGTATTTTATGATCAAATGACAACCCGCAAAAATAAACATGACTCTTTTACCTTTGTGGGGATCACAAGTCGAATCCAGTCTGTTTCAGATTATCCAATGACCATATTTGTCCACAAATGCGTATAATCCGTGAAATATAGATTGTTTACATCAGATTTCGCATGAATGTCTGGTAATACAATATAATATATAATCTGAAGACTATTTAAATCGTAACATGTAAGGGTATATGAGCTCACACTCCGTTAAACACATGAACCCGCCTTCAAAGTTTGTATTTAAAATAGGGAAGTAGTATAATAGATCATCCAAACAGCGCCGTTGAAAACGTGACATCCTTTAGAGAGGTTACCAATGGCTCGCTCGTTCCTCCATCAGCCAATGACTTCATGGAAAATATTGATAGATAGACAAAACATGTAGCCAATTATATGAAGAATACAACTATATCTGTGTAACTTCTGTGTGTTTGGACTCATGCTGCGCTGCAAGAACTGACATACAGATGACTTCAAAATCTAACGATAAAACATCTTAAACTGTGTTCCGAAGATGAACGGAGGTCTTCCGAGTTTAGAACGACATAAGGGTGAGTCATTAATTACATTATTTTCATTTTTGGGCGAACTATCCTTATTTAGTAGTCACGCTGTTCCCTTTGGGGGCGGAGGCGAAAACACAAGCTTATACAGTATGTAAATATACACACAGACAATGACGCCCCCCGCTGCACGCTAGAATCTCCGGAAAAACAAGCCTATTTTAACCGCAAAATGTACGCTTTTAAATATACAAAAACTACTATCTCAAACATGGAGAGGCTTCTTCGTGATCTCAACTAACAGATTCTGCAATAAAACGAAAATCACAAATTTCGAAAAAAAAACTTTGTTTCTCATTTTCTCGAAACTTGTGCTGCCGACTTGCGTCCCTGGTTTCCATGACGGGTCACATTTTGGAATGAAAATTGTCACAGCCAATTCATTTTCAGCGAATCTCACAGCCAAATCAGAAGCGCAGTAGTAAGTTTCTTAAATTAAAATTTTGTTCACTTGCTACACCTACACGAAACGCAGTATTGTCTTGTATGTATGTGTTGATTTGTTGTTGTCATCAGTTGTGGAATCCAATCATTAAATAGATAGACATTTGAGGTAGTTTTTTCTTGCTTTATTATGTTATTCTATTTTATGCTACTTTACACATTTACTACTATTATTAGTTACCAACTCCACTAGGTATGAAATATTTTTTGTACATATTAATCCCCGCCACAAACATTATAATCTTATAGAACATGATGCATTGTTCTGTCTGTTATCCTACAGTAATTGCCACTTTTGGACAGTGGCTGTGTTTTTTTATTTAATCCATTTCGAGCAATTCAGATGTATATGTGTGTATACTGTATGTGTATGTATATGGTGCCAAAATATTATGTGTGGATGAGTTTATGTCGGTATGTATCTATGTAAAATAACCTATATAAAATCGGAAGACTTGTCTAAATATCTGAAAATAAGCTGTAAAAAGGGATTAATGATAACTGGTCTGATTGTGTCAGGAAAGGAACTCAGGAGTCAAGTGCAAGTTAACAATTTATTTAGAAAAGGTATATATAGAGAACTGGAGAGCAAAGTCACTGGTAGATCCACACACGGCACACACCCGTTGACTCACTCTGGTGAAATCACTACTGTGGGGATGAAGCCCTCCCACAGTAGGAGAGAGTGAGTCAGTGCTACACAATAGTCCAGTACAGATCCGAAGGGAGAGAGAGAGAGCCACCCACGCACTCCGTCGAGAACGCCAGCACAGTCACCACACGCAACAGAGGGATGATTCACACTGCCCTGAAGGTGGATGACAGGCGGAGATGGAAGATGGAAAATCCAAGTTCTCAGACGGGTAATCCACTGTGAAATCCTGATGTAGTAGAGCCACCCGGAAACCACTGGTCACCGCCTAAAAACGAAGCGAACCAGCGGTTCCGAGAAACAACAGTCGTTAGAGTCAATATAATCCACAATGGTAATTAGGTGTACTCCACTCACGGGTGAAGATGCAAACCGGAGAGAAAGGGAGACAGCTGGTATACCGCCTTGAAACGAAGCGAACCAGCTGTAGCGAGAGACAAACAAAGTCAATAAATCCAGTACTCCACAAGCGAGCGGTCCGGGTGAAGACGAGTCCCCGAACGCCGAAACCAAACCTGGGGTAACAGAGGAGAAGACAGAGAGCGACTGACAAGACAAGGCAGGGCAGCAGGACTGTGATAAAACAATGAGCGCGCAACGAAGGACAGGACTACGTGCAATATAAAGGAAAAGGTAAACGAGACACCACCGGTGAACAATTACCGAAACAAGGGGGCGGAGTTAGTGAATACACAGGGAACCGGCACCACAGGTAAACAACACACACACACACAGATCACACAGCCATCGATCACCCAGCAGTCATGACAGTAGCCCCCCCTCCACGACCGGCACCAGACGGACCGGGAGACTCACCCTGTCGCCGACGGAGGTCCTCGATCAGCCCAGGATCCAGCAAATCCCGACCCGGAACCCAGCTCCTCTCATCAGGACCGTATCCTTCCCAATCCACTAAATACTGAAATCCTCTGCCCCTGCGGCGGGAGTCTAGTAACCTCTTAACAGTGTAGACAGGGGCACCATCCACTAGACGAGGGGCGGGGGGATTAGGGGCAGAGACAGGAGGATTATAGCGAGCAAACATCACAGGTTTAACCTTGGATACATGAAAAACAGGGTGAACCCGACCAAGAGAAAGGGGTAACTTAAGCTTTATTGTCACCGGATTAATGACCTTAGAAATACTGTATGGCCCAATGAATCTCGGAGCCAGCTTACGAGAAGGCTCACGGAGAGACAGATCCTTGGTAGAAAGCCATACCTTTTGACCACAAACATAACGGGGTGGAGGTCGCCGATGACGATCAGCTGCAGCTTTGGTTCGTCTGGAATTAGATAATAACAGGGTCTTAGCTCTCCTCCAGGTGCGTCTGCACCTGCGTACGAAAGCTAACGCAGACGGAACCGCTGCCTCTGGCTCCTGTGATGGAAACAGGGGGGGTTGATAACCGATGGAAAGTTCAAACGGGGATAAGTTGGTAGACGTAACGGGAAGAGAATTATGAGAATACTCAACCCACGGGACTGATCGCACCAGGAATTCGGATATTGTGACGACAGACAGCGGAGCGTTCTACCGAGATCCTGATTAGCCCGTTCGCATTGCCCATTGGTCTGCGGGTGATAACCAGAAGACAGACTGGCCGTGGCGCCAATTTGTCTACAAAACTCCTGCCAAAAACGAGAGATGAACTGAGGACCCCTATCTGACACTACGTCAGTCGGAATACCATGTAACCGAAAGACGTGATTAATCAAAACCTGAGCCATCTCTTTTGCAGAAGGTAGCTTGGGCAGGGGAATGAAATGAACCGCCTTCGAAAAACGATCCACCACAGTTAGAACAACAGTGTTACCATTAGATGCCGGTAAGCCAGTGACAAAATCAAGGGCTATATGAGACCAGGGGCGGGAGGGCACGGGCAAAGATTTAAGCAGACCAGCGGGTGGTAAATTAGATGCTTTATTACGAGCACAAACCGAACAGGCTAGTACAAACTGTCTGACGTCAGTGGACATAGAAGGCCACCAAAAACGCTGACGGACAGCAGCCAACGTTCTCCGAATACCTGGATGGCCGACAAATTTGGACTCGTGACCCCACCGGATGACATCGGAACGTAACCGCTCAGGAACCCATAGGCGACCCGCTGGGCACCCCTCCGGAACGTCCCCCTCCCGGCCGGCCTCTCTCACCCGCTGTTCGATTCCCCATACGAGGGCGCCGACCACCCTCCCCTCCGGGAGAATGGTCTCCGTCCTCTCCGAATCGGACTTTTCGAACAGACGGGAGAGAGCATCAGGTTTGGTATTTTTCGAGCCAGGCCGGTACGAGAGGGTGAAGTTGAAACGATCAAAGAAGAGTGCCCAACGAGCCTGCCTAGATGTTAGTCTTCTGGCCGAACGGATATATTCAAGATTCTTATGATCCGTCCAGACCAGAAAGGGCTCCGAGGTTCCCTCCAACCAGTGACGCCATTCACCCAAAGCGAGTCTAACCGCCAACAGCTCCTGATTCCCTATGTCGTAATTACGTTCTGCTGGGTTTAACCGGTGAGAGAAAAAAGCACACGGATGTACTTTCCCATCAATAGACGATCGCTGTGATAAGACGGCGCCTACCCCGACATCAGATGCATCCACCTCCACTATAAATTGTTTAGCCGGATCGGGAATAGAGAGGACAGGCGCAGAGATGAACCGGGATTTTAACACATCAAAGGCCTCCTGAGCCTCTCTATTCCAACGGAAACATACATTAGGTGAAGTGAGAGCAGTAAGAGGCTTAGCGATCTGACCAAAATTTCTGATGAAACGCCGATAAAAATTGGCGAACCCCAGAAATCGCTGAAGCTCCTTCCGAGTGTCGGGTACTGGCCAATCGGCAACCGTCTTAACCTTAGCGGGATCGGGACGAATTTCCCCCTCGGCAATAACAAAACCCAGAAACGAAACCGACTTCCTGTGGAACTCGCACTTCTCCGCCTTAACGAATAGCTGATTCTCTAAAAGCCGTTGTAAAACCATGCGAACGTGCTGAGTGTGTATCTGCATGGAGGGAGAAAAGATGAGAATGTCATCGAGATACACAAAGACAAATCTGTTAATCATGTCACCCAGCACTTCATTGACCATGGTCTGGAAGACAGCTGGAGCGTTACAAAGACCGAACGGCAGAACGGAATATTCCCAGTGTCCTGAGGGTGTGTTAAAGGCTGTCTTCCACTCATCGCCCTCTCTAATACGTACCAAGTGATAAGCGTTGCGCAGATCTAGCTTGGTAAATACGCGCGCTCCCTGTAATAATTCGAATGCTGATGACATTAATGGCAAGGGGTACTTATTCTTAACAGTAATGTCATTCAGCCCTCGATAATCAATGCACGGACGAACGGACCCGTCCTTCTTCTTTACAAAGAAAAATCCAGCACCAGCTGGGGACGAGGAGTGGCGAATGAGACCGGCTTTAAGAGCGTCATTAATGTATTTATCCATAGCCTCTCTTTCTGGTTTAGCTAGGGAAAATATACGACCCTTAGGCGGAGAAGTGTTGGGAAGTAGTTTGATCTCGCAATCATACGACCGATGAGGAGGCAGAGAAGTAGCCCGGGACTTACTGAAAACCTGATACAGATCCGAGTACTCCGCCGGGACTCCTGAGATATCGATAGCTGGAACCTGCGAGACAGAACAAGAGACAAGAGAAGGAGCAGGACCGAGACAAGAAACATAACACGAAGACTTCCAAGATAACACAACATTGTTCTGCCAATCAATGTGAGGATTATGTTTGGATAGCCAGTCATGACCTAAAATGACTGGCGATTGTGAATCCTCTAAGATGTAAAATTCAATCTCCTCACGATGATTGCCAGAAACAAACAAACTCACAGGGGGTGTGCGGTGCGTGATCACAGCCATATGCTGGCCCTTCAATGTCCAGGCAGACAAAGGAGAGGAGAGAGGGATGAGTGGAATACCCCAGGACTTGGCCAACCCAGCATCCAAAAGACACGCCTCCGCACCGGAATCCAGCAACGCCTGTGACGGGAAAGAGTTAATAATAACAGGTAGAGTAGTGCTGTTAACGGGAGGTTTAAATGACGATGCGCCCACCGAGACTCCCAGGTTCATCGGCGGGCGTGAGCTTTTTACCGGACATGTAGCTGCCAGATGCCCCGGTTTGCCACTGTATAAGCAGAGACCATGAGACAGCCGACGATTTCTCTCCCCAGCAGATATACGAAACTTGCCCAGCTGCAAAGGCTCCTCGGAGGGCGTTTCTGAAGCGATCTCCCCTGGTTCCGACATCCGCTGGTGAAATGAGCGACGCAGATCTCTCTGCCAATGGCGAGACTCAACCCTCAGAGCCAGATCGATGACAGCTTCCAGGGACGTGGGTGGCTCCCTCAGTGCAATCTCGTCTTGAATGCCCGGTGTAAGACCCTCGAGGAATTGCGCTCTTAATGCCGCGTCGTTCCAGTTGCAGCAAATAGCGAGCGTCTTAAATCGTATAGCAAAATCAGTAACAGAGTCATTACGTTGCCGTAATCTCACCAACTCAGCCGCTGCCATGTCTCCCTTGAGTGAGCGGTCAAACAACTTTAACATCTCTTCCTCCAGAGCCTCGAACGAAAATGTAAAAGGAGCTTTAGCCCCCCAGGCGGCCATACCCCAGTCTCTCGCCCTTCCAGTGAGTAACGTCAGGACATAGGCCACCTTGGAAGTGGATGAAGAAAATCGACGGGGTTGGAGCGCAAAGACGAGAGAGCACTGCTGTAAAAAGGATCTGCAGGTGTTGGGATCGCCATTGTAGGTGGGGGGTGTTGCCGTGTGTGGCTCCCGTTCAAATGAAGCGGCTCCTCCGGATGAGGTTGGGGCTTCATGGTGAGGAGTCACTTTGTCCAAACGATTGCTGAGCTCTTTCAGTTGCTCAGACAGGATGCTGAAATCTCTGGCAGCCGCAGACAATAACGACGAATGTTGGTCGATGGCCGCCCCCTGCTGGTGAAGGGCGGTCTGCACCTCCAGACTTTCTAAACTTGCTGACTCCATACGTGGGACGCTCATCTGTCAGGAAAGGAACTCAGGAGTCAAGTGCTAGTTAACAATTTATTTAGAAAAGGTATATATAGAGAACTGGAGAGCAAAGTCACTGGTAGATCCACACACGGCACACACCCGTTGACTCACTCTGGTGAAATCACTACTGTGGGGATGAAGCCCTCCCACAGTAGGAGAGAGTGAGTCGGTGCTACACAATAGTCCAGTACAGATCCGAAGGGAGAGAGAGAGAGCCACCCACGCACTCCGTCGAGAACGCCAGCACAGTCACCACACGCAACAGAGGGATGATTCACGCTGCCCTGAAGGTGGATGACAGGCGGAGATGGAAGATGGAAAATCCAAGTTCTCAGACGGGTAATCCACTGTGAAATCCTGATGTAGTAGAGCCACCCGGAAACCACTGGTCACCGCCTAAAAACGAAGCGAACCAGCGGTTCCGAGAAACAACAGTCGTTAGAGTCAATATAATCCACAATGGTAATTAGGTGTACTCCACTCACGGGTGAAGATGCAAACCGGAGAGAAAGGGAGACAGCTGGTATACCGCCTTGAAACGAAGCGAACCAGCTGTAGCGAGAGACAAACAAAGTCAATAAATCCAGTACTCCACAAGCGAGCGGTCCGGGTGAAGACGAGTCCCCGAACGCCGAAACCAAACCTGGGGTAACAGAGGAGAAGACAGAGAGCGACTGACAAGACAAGGCAGGGCAGCAGGACTGTGATAAAACAATGAGCGCGCAACGAAGGACAGGACTACGTGCAATATAAAGGAAAAGGTAAACGAGACACCACCGGTGAACAATTACCGAAACAAGGGGGCGGAGTTAGTGAATACACGAGGAACCGGCACCACAGGTAAACAACACACACACACACACACACACACACACAGATCACACAGCCATCGATCACCCAGCAGTCATGACAGATTGTATGTTATTCTGTGTTATCATCATTCAGTTTGAATTTGAGTTCAAACTGAAGTTAAATTAACACTGCTCAGTGTTTATATAGGTCCACTCTCTAGAGTGTTAAAAAAGTAACACTGGCGAGAGTTAAAATCTGCAATCTGTGACTTTCTCCTCTCTATCACCATCTCTGTTTGAAACCTAAAATTGCATTTTAGATCTTACCTGTAGAGTTATTTTCTTATTTTAGGATTAGATGTTGGCTGTTTCATTTAAAGTCACCATTATTGTGATCAGTGGTTGTTTTAGTTGGACTCTTGACTCTTGACTGTAAGCTTGTTAGTTGTTTTCTAATTTTGTTCAAAACACATTGTTATAGCAAAGAAAAACAATTGTGTAAATGAATATTTATAGTTAATGTACACTGTCAGACATAAACGTTTAAATGAATAAAATTTAATAATACAGTTTTTCCTCACTCATCAAAAGCATCTTTTTCTGTTAAAAATGAAATACTACAGTTTAAGGTCCAGAACTCTCATAGCAGTTTGTTATTCTAAAGGATTTTGATAGTGTGCACATAAAGCATTAAGCCCTGCATAATGTAGATGCACAGACATCAAGAATCAGAGTATGAATCTCAACAAGGGTGACAAAGAAAATGGTAAAAAAGTTCATTATTTATTCATGCCCCAGTGCATTCTGGGAGTCCTGGATGAGATTTGTAATTTGTTGATACCCAGCATGCATTGCAGCATGAAGATTTTCATTTTATTGTCACCATCATTGTGATTCATACTCTGATTCTTGATGTTTCAGTCTCTACATTATACGGCATCTAATCTGTAATTGTCAGCGTTTAAAAATGATTCAGAATGAAAAACTGTTAAGAGAGAGCTGGATATCATACTACAGTATCATATTATTGACAGAAATAATTACTCCTAGCAAGAAATCATTTTTAAATAAAGTGTTATTTGAAAGCATATCCTAACAACCATAGAAATGCACTAGTGTCTCCTCTTCAACCACAACAAACATGCTTTAAACACATGTAATTATTATAGCCAAAAAAGCTGAAAAGCTAAGACTCAAGAGTCCAATTAAAACAACCACTGATCACAATAATGGTGACTTTAAATGAAACAGACAACATCTAATCCTAAGATAAGAAAATAACTCTACAAGTAAGATCTAAAATGCAATTTCAGTTTTCAAACAGAGATGATGATAGAGAGGAGAAAGTCACAGATTGTAGCTTTTAACTATCTCCGGTGTTACTTTTTTAACACTCTGGAGAGTGGACCTATATAAATGTCACAGGTAGGGGTGGACCCAGATGTAAATAAGGTCACGCCCCTTTCTCCACCTCGAGGAGATTCCCAAAGCCACCCCAATGACCAGACACACAAGGTAAGCATAATATTAAGAAGGTACTTTATTTAATTTACTTAAAAATATTAAATAGGGAAGGGAAAAACGGGGGACTTAAAATAATGGCCACTCTAGGCTCTCCTCCACCACCAACTGTATCTTCACACAGTCCATTCTCCTCATGTTCATTCTCGTTTTCCTTTCTCTCCACAGGCGGCCACTAGGACACAAAGACACTGTTACTTGGACTTCGGGTATTTCTCACCGGCTCTGCTGTTTACAGCTCTCTGGGTAGGTATCACGTTACACAGTCTGTTCTCCAATTGTTCACTCTCGTTCTTCTCTCTCTCCACAGGTGGCCGCTAGGACACAAAGACACTGTTACTGAGACTTCGAGTATTTCTCACCGGCTCTGCTGTTTACAGCTTTCTGGGTAGGTATCACGTTACACAGTCTGTTCTCCAATTGTCCACTCTCGTTCTTCTCTCTCTTCACAGGTGGCCGCTAGGACACAAAGACACTGTTACTGAGACTTCGAGTATTTCTCACCGGCTCTGCTGTTTACAGCTTTCTGGGTAGGTATGGTTTCCTCCGTAGGTCAGCAGAGGGGCGAAGGTCACACACCACCTCACCGGGTCGAACGCTGCCCTATCTCCACTGCCCGTAGGCCGATCGAATCCTGGACAGGGGCGCCCCTTTGTAGAGACCGCGGGGGCGGCGGACCCTTTCGCCTCTGACTCTGCGACAAAACAGACACAGGTAAGTTTACACCACGAATATTTCCAATGTTCTACTCACAGTCACTGACAGCTCTTGGTCTGTGTTCCTTCGTACTCCGAAACAGCACACTACGTATGATAGCAGTGATTTCTGAGGTCGTTAGCCTCTCCGTCCTCTGCCCAGTAGAAGAAAATGGATGATGCGGGGCTTCGTCTAATAAGACACACAGCAACCCACAGCAAATACACAGCACCACTCCAACGTGAAAAGCTTATTTAATTGCAAGTCTCACTCACCACACTATAAGTGCAACACAACAAGGTAAGCGCCCGGTGTCCTCCACTGCGCTTGGGCTGAGATAGGGGCGATGGAAAATACGACCAAAATAAGTCTCGTTGCAGTGGCTGTTTGGATTTACCTTCTAACGGCTCGCCCACCACACTATTATAGGGGTAGGGCCGCCCTCCTTCTCCTGGAGGTTTCCAACGGTTCACAGGTTCATTTTTGCAAGTTACTCCACACCAAAAGGGTTTACTCACAGCAAATAGCCTTTGTTTACGTGGTACAACAAGGTCAATTTTCTTCCTGCTTTACTCCTTCAAAAGTACTGGTTAGACCAAAGTTCCTTTTTACCCATAGGATCTTCCGTTTACTCCAGCAGGTCCACCGTAAACTACAATGAGAGAGGGAGAGAGAGAGAAATACAGACAGCCACCACGTCTAACAATGAGCACAGCTCCGTTCCTCAGCACACACTACGACAGACTTGACAGCACAATGCTCTCTTCGGGGTGCTCCTTTTCTCCACCCACGTATCGCCTTTCTTTCACCCCAGGCAGCTCCTGTCTTCTTTCCGCGCGCTTCAAGCGCAGCCCGGATCAACAGAGCCTGCGGGCTCTTCAAAAGGTACGTAGTTACCTCTTCTGCACTAAGCAGAGGAGCTCTCCCCGTGTCAATCCCCCTCTCGTGCCCGAACTCCCGAACTGTGATTTAACTGTGCTTTAAATACTCCTTCATGTACTCCAGTTGTCCAATTGCCCGGCGATCTCTTTAACTAGGCCCAGCTGTGCTCAATCGGCTGATTACAGCCTTCGCGAAGCTGCCGGATGTCCTGTGTTTCCGTTCTTCGGTCTGGGCGGAAACATCCGGGCGGAACCAAAGTTTCCCGACTTTTGGTTCCGCCCAAAAGATCGTCACCTTGTGACATAAACACTGAGCAGTGTTAATTTAACTCCCGGGATTTTGCAGTGTGCTTTCAAACAAAAAAAACGTTTCATCCTACCTTTAGTGGTTCTTTTGCAATCAGCTTTTGAATATGAGTAGGTTTTTGCAAAAACACCATATTTTGAGCAAAAAGCAAAAATAATTCCATTTTTATGACGAACTTTTCATAGAGATCCCATTCAGAGCGATCTTTAAAACAGACACAGACATGCAGCCGCTTGCCATAGGGCAATACTTCCGGTTTTAAAAAGTTGCGGAAGGGCGCCACCTGGTGGATTATAGCGGTATTGCGGAAAGACGGAAAATCTCGTCATTGGCGGGGAAGCGTTTTCTCTTAATTGACGAGATATCTCGTCAATGGCGGGGAAAGAGTTAATGTTGTTAAAACACATTGTTATAGCAAAGAAAAGGTTATTGTGTGATTGAATATTGATGGTTAAAACAAAATGTCAAACATAATCATTTAATGAACAGATTTATTAATACAGTTTTTCCTCCTCATCAGAGCATCATTTTCTATTAATAATAAATTATAACAGTTTAAGGTCCAGAACTCTCATAGCAGTTTGACATTCTAAAGGGTTTTGATAGTGTGCACAAAAACAATAACCGCTGAACAATGTAGATACAAAGACATCAAGAATCGGAGTATGAATCTCAACAATGGTGACAAAGAATATGGTAAAAAAGTTCATTATTTATTCAAGCCGCAGTGCATTCTGGGAGTTCTGGATGAGATTTGTTATTTGTTAATACCCAGCATGCATTGCAGCATGAAGCTTTTCATTTTATTGTCACCATCATTGTGATTCATACTCTGATTCTTGATGTTTAAGTGTCTACATTCGACTGCAGTTATTCCGTATTGTCATTGTTTAAAAAATGATTCAGAATAAAAAACTGGTATGAGAGAGCTGGATATCATACTACAGTATCATATTATTAACATAATTACTTCCAGTAAAAAATCACTAAATAAATTATTTTTAAAGAGTGTTATTTGAAAGGGGTCATATGATGAAAATGTTAGCATTGCCACTTTGTAGGTGTGAGCAAAAATAGGTCATTGAAATTTGGCTTTCATTATGATGTCATAAGGATATCTTACTCGAATAATACCGCCCCCTTAATCTGCACTATCCAACCACAGCACTGCCGTTTAGTGCAGAGAGAAAGAGAGAGAAAAGAAGGACCTGACAGCTTGATTTTTTTTCCCAAACCAGTTCAGATAGGAGTTTTACTTAAACATGAGCTCAGGGGCAGAAAGAAATTTGATTGGTTCACAAAAATGACCAATGAAAGTCCTCAACCGGAGCCTTCAAGGCAGCTTCTGCAGTGAAGCAGTTCGAGCTCACCGTTGGTCAGGTGAGTAGCGCAGATGGTTAGATAGGAATGTGACTGGTTTGGAATTCAGCTCGAAATGTTTCGAGCGTTTAAGTTACGTGTTACCACGTTTTCACGTGTCCGTGGCACGACTTTCTTTTTCGTGCCAGTTTCACGTAATGGTTACTCAATTTTTTTTCCTTTTTTCAAACCATTGTCGTTTGGGATTGGGGTTAGATTTGTGGGTTTTTTTCATTTTTAAACTGTTTTCGCGCGAGGACGAAGTTGGGTTTGGGTTAGAATGGCAGTGGTTTATACATTTATTTGTCAGAAATTTAAACTGCTTTCACTTGATGTTGGGGTTAGGGTTGGGTTTGGGTTAGGATGTCATTTTTCGTAACAGAAAGTTGTTCTAACCCCAATCCCAAACGACAATGGTAAGAAAATAGGAAAAACAATTGAGTAAACATTACGTGAAACTGGCACGAAAAAGAAAGTCGTGCCACGGACACGTGAAAACGTGGTAACACGTAACTTAAACGCTCGAAACATTTCGAGCTGAATTCAAAACAGTCACATTCCTATCTAACCATCTGCGCTACTCACCTGACCAACGGTGAGCTCGAACTGCTTCACTGCAGAAGCTGCCTTGAAGGCTCCGGTTGAGGACTTTCATTGGTCATTTTTGTGAACCAATCAAATTTCTTTCTGCCCCTGAGCTCATGTTTAAGTAAAACTCCTATCTGAACTGGTTTGGGAAAAAAAATCACGCGACCTGACAGCACAATTGAGTTTGAATTACAACAAACCACCATCATTGTGATCAGTGGTTGCTCTTCATCCGCTCATTTGCATTTTAAAAAACACACCCAAAACGACACATTTTTGGACTTGACAGCACAATTGAGTTTGAATTACAACAAACCACCATCATTGTGATCAGTGTTTGCACTTCATCCGCTCATTTGCATTTTAAAAAACACACCCAAAACGACACATTTTTGCTCAAACCTACAAAGTGGCAATGCTAACATTTTCATCATATGACCCCTTTTGAAAACATATCCTAACAACAATTATAATCATAAAAATGCACTAGTGTCTCTTCTTTGGCCACAAAAAACATGTTCTTAACACATGCAATTATAACAGGCAAAAAAAGCTGAAAAGCTAAGACTAAGACTCAAGAGTCCAATTAAAACAACCACTGATCACAATAATGGTGACTTTAAATGAAACAGCCAACATCTAATCCTAGGATAAGAAAATAACTCTACAAGTAAGATCTAAAGTGCAATTTCAGTTTTCAAACAGAGATGGTGATGGAGAGGAGAAAGTCACAGATTATAGCTTTTAACTCTCTCCGGTGTTAATTTTTTAACTCTCTGGGGAGTGGACCTATATAAACACTGAGCAGTGTTAATTTAACTCCCGGGATTTTGCAGTGCAGAGGGTCTGTTCTTTCATTTGGTATATTGTATGTTTATATATTTAAAGAAAAACATCTTCTGGAAGGCATTAAACTTTGGTGAAAATCATGAAAAACGCTGGCGCTGGCTGGCAACTTTTTTTAAAAACGCTGGCGGTGAAAGAGTTAAGATATAGCAGTTAGAAAAATCTAACAAGCTAATAGTCAAGAGTCAAGTCCAACTAAATCAACCACTGATCACAATAATGGTGACTTTAAATGAAACAGCCAACATCTAAACCTAAGTTAAGAAAATGACTCTACCAGTAAGATGTAAAATGCAATTTTAGGTTTCAAACAGAGATGGTGATAGAGAGGAGAAAGTCACAGATTGCAGATTTTAACTCTCTCCGGTGTTAATTTTTTTAACACTCTGGAGAGTGGACCTATATAAACACTGAGCAGTGTTAATTTACCTCCCGGGATTTTGCAGTGTACACCACTCCGCTCGCTTCCTGTAATCACGTCACTACTACAGCAAGCTCCTGATTGGTTAACGCGGCGCGGAATTCCGCCAAAGTTCAGATTTTTGAACTCGCGCGTTTCCCGCGGCAACGCTCAATGCGTGTACCGCGCCGCAGGATGCCTAATCGCGTGTTTGCATTGACTTAACATGTAAATCATCCACGCTTGCTGCCTCTTCCGCGGCTGGTGTGAATGCACAGTAAGAACAAGAGTAGCATCATTTTCAAACCCCTATTATTTAGGTTCAAGATTTGAAATGGGAACCAATTCCTGCTCTCTACGCTCCTCTTTTACTGGAGTTGCTCTTTCAACATCTCTGACCTTCAAAAGTTTAAAATATAAAGTCTCATAAAGACAGTTTGTTCTTAATGACATCCCTTAGGACCATAATTGAAATCCACTTGTTTAGATTGATACATGTAATTAATTTATCTATAGTTAAAAACATTTATTTTAAAATGCTAAATTTAAGCATTTGGTCATTAAAGCTTCAATGAACAGTATGTATTTAAAAAAGAAGAAAACAAACAAACAAACCTCAAAGGGGGAATTATCCAAAAGCAGCAGACACTGATCAGAGGTGTCAAATCCATGTGCCAGGAGTAAAAGTCCTCCCCAGTATTTTGTTCCAATCACCTGGATTTGCTAATTAGCACAGTTTTTCAGCAGGAGGTGACCTCCTGGCTTGTAGGTGTTTTAAGCCCTCAACCAAGCCTTCACGGCAGCGCTGTCTGGAAGGCACTCCCCATGCCCCGAGCGTTTCAGCCAATCACAGCACTGGTGCTAGATATTGAGCCTTCCACCAGCTTCTGGCAGTTTGAGCTCACCGTTGGTCAGGTGAGTAGTGCAGATATGGTAAGATAGGAATGTGACTGTATTTGAATTCAGCTCGAAATGTTTCGAGCGTTTAAGGGACGTGTTACCACGTTTTCACGTGTCGGTGGCACATTTTTTTTTTCATGCCAGTTTCACGTATTGGTTGCACAATTGATTTTCCTAATTTCTTACCATTGTTGCTTGTTATTGAAGTTAGAACAACATTCTGTTACATAAAATGACATCCTCACCTTAACCCGCGGGAACCGTTTAAAATTCTGACAAATAAACCAATGCTCAAAAGGACATCCGCATGTATGCCAAACACAACTTTATCCTTGCTTGAAAACAGTTTAAAAATCAGACAAAAACCCCATATCTAAGCATCTAAAAACAATTGAGCAACCAATACGTGAAACTGGCACGTAAAAAAGTTGTTCCACAGACACATGAAAACGCGGTAACACGTCCCTTAAATGCTCGAAACATTTCGAGCTGAATTCAAATACAGTCACATTCCTATCTTACCATATCTGCACTACTCACCTGACCAACGGTAAGCTCAAACTGCCAGAAGCTGGCGGAAGGCTCGATATCTAGCACCAGTGCTGTGATTGGTTGAAACGCTCGGGGCATGGGGAGTGCCTTCCAGACAGCGCTGCCGTGAAGGCTTGGTTGAGGGCTTAAAACACCAACGAACCAGGAGGTCACCTCCTGCTGAAAAACTGTGCTTATTAGCAAATCCAGGTGATTGGAACAAAATACTGGGGAGGACTTTTACTCCTGGCACATGGATTTGACACCTCTGAGCTGAAGGCACTTGATTTTAGCTAGATTTTTTTTTAGGTTAAGGCCCTGTTTACACGTACATGGTTATTTTGAAAAACTGAGACATTTCCCTTCGTTTGCGGCCTTCGTTTACACGCAAACGGAGAACTCGTCTCTGAAACGATTCATTCTAAAAACTCCGGCCAGAGTGCAGATTTTGAAAATCTTCGGTTGCACGGTTGTAAACTGAGACAAACGGATGTTTAGGCAGCCAATGTCACAGTATGTGCCAGAGCTTGTGTCACAAGGTGACGATCTTTTTGGGCGGAACCAAAAGTTGGGAAAGTTTGGTTCCGCCCGGATGTTTCCACCCAGACCGGGAAGAGGAAACACCGGACATCTGGTAGCATCGCGAGGGCTGTAATCAGCGAAATCAAGCACAGCCCAGATAGCAAGCACATGTGGGCCACTTCAGGCGAAGATGCGGCACTGCTGGCCTTCTTATAGCCCGAATAAAAGGGATGTGAACCTAAAGTGGCTCACATGTAAAATAGCAAAAATGGGCCAAATATATCAAATCACATGTGGGCCACCTTTGGCAAAAATGCTGCACAACAGAAACGGCCTAACCTTGGAATAAACCAAATGTGGCCCTCACATTTTGCAGCAAATGTGGCCCAGTTCTTTACAAATAGGTCTGGGCCAGTTTTGGCAAAGATATGGCAAAGTAAGCACCGGCTCATGTGGGTGTGTGTCTAAAGTGGCCCACATATGATGTAGCAAATGTGGCCCAGTTCTTTTAAAACTTATCCGGGCCGGTTTTGGCAAACATGTAGCACAGTAAGCACCGGCTCATGTGGGTGTGAGTCTGAAGTGGCCCACATATGATGTTGCAAATGTGGCCCAGCTGTATAAAGAAGCATCAGGGCCAGTTTTGGCAAAGATATTGCACATTAAGCACTGGCTCATGTGGGTGTGAGTCTGAAGTGATTCATATACCCAGCTAACAGAAAAAAGTTCTAAGAACGTTCCCTGAAAGTTCCCAAAAATGTTTTAAATATCAACTGTTTTTATATTGACTTGTTTGCTTGTTATGTAAATGAAAGAGAAACATTGCATTTTATTATTTTATAAAACATTATTTCTGAAAACAGTAAAAATATTGCTGTAGAAAGCAAAATTCACTTATTAGGTTTAGATGTTGATGCTTTGTTTAATTTTAAGTCACCATTATTGTGATTAGTGTTTGTTTTTGTTGGACCCTTGACTTATTTATAAGAAGTTCCGTGGTTGCCTTACTTTGTGTGTATAAAACACATTTGTTATGATAGCGTAAAATTATTTACAATAAAGTTGCAATTCTGTGGTGGTTGGTATATAATGGTAACAATCATAATCTAATTAATTGGTTTATTTTTAAGAGTTTTTATCTGTCAATAATATGTATGAAGTCCAGCACTTTCACAGCAGTTTGATATTAAGGAGTTATAGAAACTTTGGCAAAAATTAACCGCTGTATATTTGGGACGTACAAACATCAAGAATCAGACTATGAATCTCAACCATGGTGACAAAGAAAATTGTAAAAAATTATTTATTTATCCATGTTGCAATGCATGCTGGGAGTCCCGGATGAGATTTGTAATTTGTTAATACCCAGCATGCATTGCAGCATGAAGTTTTCATTTAATAGTCACCATGGTTGAGATTTATACTCTGATTGTGGCATCACACTGGCTTGCTTGTGGCAAAGATCTGGAAAAAAGAAGTGGACCGCTCAAGTGCCATCATTCCATGCCAAAGGTGGGCCAGATGAAAGTGTCAGATGTGAGCCAGAACTGGGCCACAGCAATTTTGCTATCTGGGAGCTGTGCGTTGTTAAGAGGAGTGCCGGGTGATTGGAAGACAGAAGCACACAGAGGAGTATTTAAGAGCAGTTTAAATCACAGTTTGGGGTGCTCAGTGTGAATAGTGCGACGGACACGAGAGGCGATCGACGCGGGGAAAGCTCCTCTGCCAAAGGCAGGAAGGAACACGCACCTTTTGAAGAGCCCGCAGGCTCTGTTGATCCGGGCTGCGCTGGGAAGCGCGTGGAGAGAGGACAGGAGCCGCAAGGGCGAAAGAAAGGCAGGACGTGGATGGAGTAAAAGAGCACCCCGAAGAGAGCGTAGATAGGAGTTTTCCTTACTCAAACATGTTCTGAGGGCAGCAAGAATATGTTCACAAAAACGACCAATCAAAATGCTCGTTACTGGTTTAAGCCCTCAGCGGAGCCTTCAAGGCAGCTTCTGCAGTGAAGCAGTTCGAGCTCACCGTTGGTCAGATGAGTAGCGCAGATATGGTTAGATAGGAATGAGACTGTTTTTGAATTCAGCTCGAAACGTTTCGAGCATTTAAGTGACACGTTTTCACGTGTCCGTAGCACGACTTTCTTTTTCGTGCCAGTTTCATGTATTGGTTATTCAATTTTTTTTCCTCTTTTCAAACCATTGTCGGTTGGGATTGGGGTTAGATTTGTGCGTTTTGTCACATTTTCAAACTGTTTTCGCGCAAGGATAAAGTTGAGTTTGGGTTAGAATGGCATTGTTTATACATTTATTTACGTAAAATTCAAATTGTTCTTGCTTGGGGTTAGAGTTGGGTTAGGGTGAGGATGTTATTTTATGTAACAGAAAGTTGTTCTAACCCCAATCCCAAGCGACAATGGTAAGAAAATAGGAAAAACAATTGAATAAACAATACATGAAACTGGCACGAAAAACAAAATCGTGCCACGGACACGTGAAAACGTGTCACTTAAATGCTCGAAACGTTTCGAGCTGAATTCAAAATCAGTCTCATTCCTATCTTACCATATCTGCGCTACTCATCTGACCAACGGTGAGCTCGAACTGCTTCACTGCAGAAGCTGCCTTGAAGGCTCCGCTGAGGGCTTAAACCAGTAAAGAGCATTTTGATTGGTCGTTTTTGTGAACATATTCTTGCTGCCCTCAGAACATGTTTGAGTAAGGAAAACTCCTACGTGCGAAGAGCGCAGTGTGTTGTCGTCGGTCGTTGACGTTGTACTGAAGTGCTTAGTTCTACAGTGGAAGTGCTGGAGTGATAAGAAACCCTACGGGTGGAAGAAAGATCGGTCTAAGTGACACATTTAGAGGAACAAAGGAGGAAGGAAACGTATAGTGTTTTGCAACGTAAACAAAGGCAGACCGCTGTGAGTATCAACTCCTGTATTAAAAGTAAAGTGGAAGACTAACCTGTGAATTTATTAAATACCTCCAGGAGGAGGGCGGCCCTACCCCTGAACTAGCGTGGTAGGTGAGCCGTAGGAGCTTCCCCTGTAAACAGCCACAGCAGCAGAACAATTATCCAGACCGTACTAACATCACCCCCATCCAACCCAAGCGAAGTGGAGGACGACGGGCGTCTCTTTGTGTACACATGTAGTGTGGTGGGTGAGTCCTTGTATTTTGAATACCTTTCACGTTGAAGTGGTGCTGTGTATTTGCTGTGGGTTGCTGTGCAAGTGCTGTGTGTCTTGTCAGACGTTTCCCCGCATCATCCATTTCATTGAGGAAGAGACGGAGAGGCTAACGGTCTCAGGAGAAATCATCTATCATACGCTGTGTGCGGTTTATGAGTGTAAAGTGACGGCGTGGGCCTCTGGAAGCTGCCCCGTCTGTATATCGGCAGGTTTTGGAGAACGGCGGTGAAGATTCGGAAGCTGGCAGCGTGTGTGAGTACAAATACGGGCTATTTGCATTGATACCTTACCTGTGTGGATCCCCTTGTTGCAGAGTTAGAGGCGAAGGAGTTCCACCGCCCCGTGGTCTCTACAAAAGGGCACCCCTGTCCGGGGTTCGATCGTCCTACGGGTAGCGAGGATAGGGCAGCGCTCGACCCGGTGAGACGGTGTGACATTTCGCCCCTCTGCCGACCAGCGAACTCGCCGAGAGGGTCTTGCCCCCGGCGTCTTGTGGGAAATCATCGCCCGTTGGACTCCCTGTGTATGCCAGCCATCGCAAGTCCGCCCCCGCTACATTGTCGATCCATCCCTGCCCTTTAGAACGCAGTATAGCGAGCTGTGGAAAAGCTGCACTTACCAAGAGCTGTAAACAGCGGGGAGGTGAGAAACAACCAAGTCAGAAATAACCGTGTCTTTGTGTCCCAGCTGTCGCCTGTGGAGAAAGAGAGAGAACGAGAGTAAACGTCAGGAGAACGAACTGTGGAAAAACTGCACTTGCCAAGAGCTGTAAACAGCGAAGAGGTGAGAAACAACCAAGTCAGAATTAACCGTGTCTTTGTGTCCCAGCTGTCGCCTGTGGAGAAAGAGAGAGAACGAGAGTAAACGTCAGGAGAACGAACTGTGGAAAAACTGCACTGACCAAGAGCTGTAAACAGCGGAGAGGTGAGAAACAACCAAGTCAGAAATAACCGTGTCTTTGTGTCCCAGCTGCTGCCTGTGGAGAAAAAGAGAACGAGAGTGAGCACCAATAGAATGAGCTGTGGGAACAACCCGTACTTACCAAAAGCTGTACCCAGCGAAGAGCCGCTGCCAGTGGAGATAACGAGAGCCTGAAGAGGCCGTTATTTTAAGTTCCCTTTCCTCCCTCCCCTATTTATCATTTTAAGTATTTAATAAAGTGCATTTTAATATTATGTTTACCGTGTGTGTCTGGTCATTGGGGTGGCTTTGGGAACCTCCTCGAGGTGGAGAAAGGGGCGTGACCTCATAAACATCTGGGTCCACCCCTACCTGTGACACTTGCACCTATGTCAAAAGTGTGACCTTGTTCAAAAGAGGAACAGGAAGTGATTCGTTGCTGTTTTCAGGATTCTGATTGGCTTATGTGGGCTTGAGCTTCGCGTTACACCATATATACCAGAGGTGTCAAATCCATGTGCCAGGAGTAAAAGTCCTCCCCAGTATTTTGTTCCAATCACCTGGATTTGCTAATTAGCACAGTTTTTCAGCAGGAGGTGACCTCCTGGCTCGTTGGTGTTTTAAGCCCTCAACCAAGCCTTCAAGGCAGCGCTGTCTGGAAGGCACTCCCCATGCCCTGAGCGTTTCAGCCAATCACAGCACTGGTGCTAGATATTGAGCCTTCCGCCAGTTTCTGGCAGTTTGAGCTCACCGTTGGTCAGGTGAGTAGTGCAGATATGGTAAGATAGGAATGTGACTGTATTTGAATTCAGCTCAAAATGTTTCGAGCATTTGAGGGGCGTGTAACCGCGTTTTCATGTTTCTGTGGCACCACTTTTTTTCGTGCCAGTTTCACGTATTGGTTGCTCAATTGTTTTTAGATGCTTAGATTTGTGGTTTTTGTCTGATTTTTAAACTGTTTTCAAGCAAGGATAAAGTTGCGTTTGGCATAAATGCGGATGTCATTTTGAGCATTGGTTTATTTGTCAGAATTTTAAACCGCTTTCGCTTGGAGTTGGGTTAAGGTGAGGATGTCATTTTATGTAACAAAGTTGTTCTAACCCCAATCACAAGCAACCATGGTAAGAAATTAGGAAAATCAACTGAGCAACCAATACGTGAAACTGGCATGAAAAAAAATGCAACACAGACACGTGAAAACGTGGTAACACGTCCCTTAAATGCTCAAAACATTTTGAGCTGAATTCAAATACAGTCACATTCCTATCTTACCATATCTGCACTACTCACCTGACCAACGGTGAGCTTAAACTGCCAGAAGCTGGTGGAAGGCTCAATATCTAGCACGAGTGCTGTGATTGGCTGAAACGCTCGGGGCATGGGGAGTGCCTTCCAGACAGCGCTTGGTTGAGGGCTTAAAACACCAACGAGCCAGGAGGTCACCTCCTGCTGAAAAACTGTGCTAATTAGCAAATCCAGGTGATTGGAACAAAATACTGGGGAGGACTTTTACTCCTGGCACATGGATTTGACACCTCTGATATATACACAGGTACAGGTCAATGAACAGTTTTCTGAAAACTGGCATGTGTGCACGAAATTATTTTTGAAACCGGAGAGGTTGAAATGTCTGTTTATGAAAATAGCCGCCCACGTGTAAACGTAGTCTAAGTTACTCAAATGAAATAAAAGTTATGTAGTTATCTAGTACAGTGGTTCTTAACGTTATTCCTGGAGGCCCACTGCCCTGCATGTTTTGTATATCTCTTTTATCTGGCAGACTCAGTTCAGTTCATTGAGATCTCTTCTAATGAGCTGATGATTTGAATCAGGTGTGTTAAATAAGGGAGACATACAAAATGTGCAGGGCAGTGGGCCTCCAGGAATAACGTTAAGAACCACTGATCTAGTATATAATTAAAATCAATTTGACACTCATATCCAATAAGCAGAGGTGTCAAATCCATGTGCCAGGAGTAAAAGTCCTCCCCAGTATTTTGTTCCAATCACCTGGATTTGCTAATTAGCACAGTTTTTCAGCAGGAGGTGACCTCCTGGCTCGTTGGTGTTTTAAGCGCGTGATTTTTTTTCCCAAACCAGTTCAGATAGGAGTTTTACTTAAACATGAGCTCAGGGGCAGAAAGAAATTTGATTGGTTCACAAAAATGACCAATGAAAGTCCTCAACCGGAGCCTTCAAGGCAGCTTCTGCAGTGAAGCAGTTCGAGCTCACCGTTGGTCAGGTGAGTAGCGCAGATGGTTAGATAGGAATGTGACTGTTTTGAATTCAGCTCGAAATGTTTCGAGCGTTTAAGTTACGTGTTACCACGTTTTCACGTGTCCGTGGCACGACTTTCTTTTTCGTGCCAGTTTCACGTAATGTTTACTCAATTGTTTTTCCTATTTTCTTACCATTGTCGTTTGGGATTGGGGTTAGAACAACTTTCTGTTACGTAAAATGACATCCTAACCCAAACCCAACTCTAACCCCAACATCAAGTGAAAGCAGTTTAAATTTCTGATAAATAAATGTATAAACCACTGCCATTCTAACCCAAACCCAACTTCATCCTCGCACGAAAACAGTTTAAAAATGAAAAAAACCCACAAATCTAACCCCAATCGACAATGGTTTGAAAAAAGGAAAAAAAAATTGAGTAACCATTACGTGAAACTGGCACGAAAAAGAAAGTCGTGCCACGGACACGTGAAAACGTGGTAACACGTAACTTAAACGCTCGAAACATTTCGAGCTGAATTCCAAACCAGTCACATTCCTATCTAACCATCTGCGCTACTCACCTGACCAACGGTGAGCTCGAACTGCTTCACTGCAGAAGCTGCCTTGAAGGCTCCGGTTGAGGACTTTCATTGGTCATTTTTGTGAACCAATCAAATTTCTTTCTGCCCCTGAGCTCATGTTTAAGTAAAACTCCTATCTGAACTGGTTTGGGAAAAAAAATCAAGCGTTTTAAGCCCTCAACCAAGCGCTGTCTGGAAGGCACTCCCCATGCCCCGAGCGTTTCAGCCAATCATAGCACTCGTGCTAGATATTGAGCCTTCCACCAGCTTCTGGCAGTTTAAGCTCACCGTTGGTCAGGTGAGTAGTGCAGATATGGTAAGATAGGAATGTGACTGTATTTGAATTCAGCTCAAATGTGTTACCACGTTTTCACGTGTCTGTGTTGCATTTTTTTTCATGCCAGTTTCACGTATTGGTTGCTCAGTTGATTTTCCTAATTTCTTACCATGGTTGCTTGTGATTGGGGTTAGAACAACTTTGTTACATAAAATGACATCCTCACCTTAACCCAACTCCAAGCGAAAGCGGTTTAAAATTCTGACAAATAAACCAATGCTCAAAATGACATCCGCATTTATGCCAAACGCAACTTTATCCTTGCTTGAAAACAGTTTAAAAATCAGACAAAAACCACAAATCTAAGCATCTAAAAACAATTGAGCAACCAATACGTGAAACTGGCCCGAAAAAAAGTGGTGCCACAGAAACATGAAAACGCGGTTACACGCCCCTCAAATGCTCGAAACATTTTGAGCTGAATTCAAATACAGTCACATTCCTATCTTACCATATCTGCACTACTCACCTGACCAACGGTGAGCTCAAACTGCCAGAAACTGGCGGAAGGCGCAATATCTAGCACCAGTGATGTGATTGGCTGAAACGCATGGGGCATGGAGAGTGCCTTCCAGACAGCGCTGCCTTGAAGGCTTGGTTGAGGGCTTAAAACACCAACGAGCCAGGAGGTCACCTCCTGCTGAAAAACTGTGCTAATTAGCAAATCCAGGTGATTGGAACAAAATACTGGGGAGGACTTTTACTCCTGGCACATGGATTTGACACCTCTGCCAATAAGAGCCTAACAGGAAGTTGATGTTGAGTCTTTATGTCTGATCTTCAGTGACTCACAGTGTCTGATACACAAACACGGAGATCTCAACAGAGAACTGAGTTATTCAACATGTATGAATGTTGTTTTCTCATTTTCATTCTGGGAACAGGTAAATTTTTTATTAAATCATAATCAAACCTCAAAATCTCAATGTTTTATTTAAGTAATTTATTTAAATGTTTGTCTTTTGTCTTCACAATATTATCACAGATAAACAGATTAAGATTGTGTTTATTGCTTACAGGTTTGGTGACTGCGGACAACATTTCTCCAGATGAAGAGACTAAAATAATCCCAGAAGGAGAAAATGTCAAACTGAACTGTTCATACAGTACAAGCCACAGTAATATTCAGCTTTACTGGTACAGAAAGTTTTATCATGGGGAACTTTTATATGTAGCACATAAAGGTGCTCGATCATGGGGTGGTGAAGATTCATCCCATCAAAGGTTTAAAGTGACCACATCTGCTCGCTCAACAGAACTCATTATTAATGATGTGACTCTGTCAGATTCAGATCTGTATTACTGTGCACTGAAAGTACTGGCCCAGTGATACAAAACATGAAGCATGTCATACAAAAACCTGAACCCTTTCACTTAAATCTTGAAAACCACAATCACAAACCACAATCTTTTCAGCCCTGAAAGTGATAAATATGTGGCGACACCTGTGTGAGGCTGTAGTACTGATAACATTGATGAATACTTTAAATGCACTCACTTTGGATAAAGGCATCTTTCAAACTGCATCAATGAAAATGAGACATATAAGGTTATCAGAAACATTTAGAAAACACTAGAAACTTTTTTTTCCATGAATGGAGAATTAATTCCAGTCCTGGAGCAGTAAACATTACCACACATTGAAAAACAATCTATCATTGTTTTAACATACTGTTATATAAACAATAAAGATGAAGTTGTATCAAGTGAAAATTCGTTTAACAACTTACACAAACTCAACTGTCTTCTGCTTCCTGCAAAAAGTAATGGATTCCCTGCCACAATTTGATCTCTCAGCAAAGTCACCATGAGCTCACAAGACCCTCATAATGTTGTCGCAATGTGTGCGTCACAGTGATCTAAAATTGTAACCACACTGTGCACTCACTGTGTGCTCATATATTAAGGACACAGTATGAGGTCACTACATACTCACTGTGAGTGGGTAGCACTGTTGCCTCACAGCAAGAAGGTTCCTGGGTCGAGCCCCGGCTACGGCGGGTGGCCTTTCTGTGTGGAGTTTCTGCATGTTCTCTGTGTCAGCGTGGGTTTACTCCGGGTACTCTGGTTTCTCCCACAGGCCAAAAACACGCAAGTTAGGCAAATTGGAGATGCCAAATTGTCCCTCCCCCAACTTGTGTATAAATCAACTTGTCTGAATAAACTTGTGTATCTGTCACGGCCAGGGGCGGACCCAAATATACCAAAGGTCACACCCCTCTCAACTCTTCCACCTCGAGGAGTTTCCCAAGACCACCCCAATGACCAGACAGACGAGTATACTACGTTTAAAATAAACTTTATTTAAATATTTAAAAAAGGAAAAAGGGAAAGGGAAAAAGGGCAAGTTTAAAAACTAATGTGGCTTTTTCTGCCCTCCAGGGCCACTCGTGACAAGGACCGGGGACAGGGGCTCCTTAAGGCACTGGTCCTAGAACCCGTGGCGCACTCCGCTTCTTCCTGGAGGCAGAATCAAGAACAGAAAGGTTATCACAATGTGCTTTGATGCGATTTTACTGCTGTTCTAACTCCCCGTCTTCTCTCTCTCTCCTATGTCTTAGGTTCGTTGTTCTGCAGCTGTTACTGGAAACAGAGATCGTTAGTGGACCATGCAGGGAAACAACTCACAACACTGGGGATCCTCGTTCACAAGGGCATTCGTCGAGACACAGGTACGTGGCTGCTGTAAACACAGGTCAATAACGCTTCACAGAGGTAGGTTACTCACAACACTGGGGGTCTTCGTTCACACAGAGCACTCCTTGTGACACAGGTAAGTGATTGCTGTAAGCACAAGTCAATAACACTTCACAGAGGTAAGTCGCTCACAACACTGGGGATCTTCGTTCACACAGAGCATTCCTTGAGACACAGGTAAGTGGTCTCTGTACACACAGGTCAATAACACTTCACAAAGGTAAGTTACTCACAACACTGGGGGTCTTCGTTCACACAAAGCATTCCTTGTGACACAGGTAAGTGGTTGCCGTAAGCACAGGTCAATAACACTTCACAGAGGCAAGTCACTCACAACATTGGGGATCTTCGTTCGCACAGAGCTTTCCTTGAGACACAGGTAAGTGGTTGCTGTAAGCACAGGTCAATAACACTTCACAAAGGTAAGTTACTCACAACACTGGGGGTCTTCGTTCACACAAAGCATTCCTTGAGACACAGGTAAGTGGTTGCCGTAAGCACAGGTCAATAACACTTCACAGAGGTAAGTCACTCACAACATTGGGGATCTTCGTTCGCACAGAGCTTTCCTTGAGACACAGGTAAGTGGTTGCTGTAAGCACAGGTCAATAACACTTCACAAAGGTAAGTTACCCACAACACTGGGGGTCTTCGTTCACACAGAGCATTTCTTGAGACACAGGTAACAGGGTAAGTTACTCGCAGCCCTAGGGGTCTTTATACTCACTCACAGGCAGTGGACTTTCGCTACAGCGTCGGTGCACCGTGTTCCTTCACCCGTCCACTCAACTTCTCGGGCGTCGTAGGGACTGATGGGTCCAGTGGCACGGAGCCGAACGCTTCCCGAACTCCCCCTCTTGTTTCCACGACCGGGGTCCCGAGTTGGGGCGAACTTTCGTTGAGGCTCCGCCACCACGAGCTGCTGTTGGATAGGTCGAACACACACACAACTATGACCCTCAATCCGCACAGTGCACTTCCAAAAAATACTCACTCCTATCCACCACTGGGTTTCACCACTGCCCGCTCTGTCGAAGAGTGAAGCTCTCTCTAACACACCCGGGGCCAAGGCTGAATTTCACTCTCTCCGTAGGACTCGGGCCACAACCGATGTAATCCTCTCACGATTCGTCCGAGGCCGGGCGGTTTGGTCGCTACAAGCACAGCATACACACAGCAAGCACGGCACAACAGCAAGTAATAAGTGAAACTCACCCACGACACTCTTGTACACACTTCACGTGATAATAAATATGGACTTAGCCACCAGGCTTCGATTCCCTCGGGAGGATAGCTGGGCGATGTTTTGGTCACCGTTTGAGAGTAGGCTTTATATTACTCACAGCCCCGATGTGTTGTTTACTACTTCTCTGGCTCACCCACGCTTTCTTGTCCCGCAGGGCCACTGATCGATGCGTAGACGGCGCTTCCTATCCAAATGTTACGTCCGTGTTTCCGGTCAACCCACGGCTCGCCCACTCTTCCCTCTCCGGTGGGGCCAGGGACCCCAAACACAAGAAAGACTCACACCAAGCAACTCCTCTTCGAAATATCACACGATGAACCCAATGGCCGTTACTCACTCTTTGTTGTCAACAGCCTCCTGTATCAATAATCCCGTTGGCTCTGTATCTTGCTCACTCACGAGTGAAAAACTCTCCCAATAATCCTTCGCTAGCTGTCTCCCCTTCCTTTACTTCTCCAAGGGAACGATCAAGCCAGCACAAGCGTCTGCAAAGCAGCAACACAACGCACACAAAGTACATAACAAGCACACCCGTTTGATGTCTTCAAAGGTCTTTATATCCTCTACCTCTTCTCCTCATCAGCCTATCAGCAACCGCTGTGTAAATTATCCCCACCTGGGCGAAATCAGGCTTGATTTCGTCTTCGGGGAAACCCCGGAAATTCCGGTGTTCCAAGTAAAGCGTCCGGGCGGAACCATGGTCTTCCACGCTTTTGGTTCCGCCCTCACAAACCGTCACCTGTGACATATGGATTACCTGGTTCTCGCCATGAAAATAGCCGTAGATGCTGGAATGGCGTTAAGAAATAAAGGAAGAAGAAGATGACCTGTTCTGAACATTCAATATTGATGTCAAGAGGACCTCCAAGTGTTGCCATTTGAGACATCAGATGTATATACATAATCTTTATATATGAATAAATGTAAAAAAAATATTGCTTATAGATAATTCCCAAACATACAAGTTGTGTTTGCAATCTCTCTCTCTCTCTCTCTCTCTCTCTCTCTCTCTCTCTCTCCCTCTCTCTCTCTCTCTCTCTCTCCCTCTCTCTCTCTCTCTCTCTCGTTCAATAAATGAAGTGAAGTGATGTGAACTTCACTCTCCCTCCCTCGCTTGCTCTCGCTGGATAATTTTTACATGTACATTTTCTAAAACAGTGTCATCACCATTACAAAAAGGTGTTTTAACAAAGCATTGTTTTGAAGTAGGACCATACTGACTAAACAAACCAAATTCACTTTATTTTCTGTCATTTCTACTGCTTATTTTTTGAGAATTTACAAGATTCTGATGTTTTATTGAACATGTTTTGTCACCATCATGATGAACAGTGTTTCCTTTAGTTGGGTAGTTTGACTCTGATTTTACTTGTAGTGTGGGTGCTTGATGATGGTGTGTGTTAAAACCTATTATTATTGCACAAAGCGTTTGTTACCAACGCCACTAATTTGTGTGTCACAACATCACTGAAAGTGCACATTAATTACATTTCACTAGTTCGCCTGCGCATTCAGGTCTTAATGATTAATGGTAAACAAACTTGGCTTGCTGTCCTCGAAGGGAGCTCTGTACCTGAGCTCTGAACCTTCAGAGAGAGCGAACCTGAGGCTGGGGCTCGAGCCACAAGTTCAACCCCCAAAAGAGTGTTTGATGGACAGCAAGTTGAGCAGGAGCCTGCGAGTAATTAAGGTCTGTAAGATTATCCTCTCTCTCCCCCCAAAAAAATGGGTAGAATATCAAACCATTTCTTCTTCCTCTTACTGAATTACTACTGCGGTAGTAAGAGCGAAGATGAAATCACTGCTGCGGCAGTGAAAGAATTGTACAGAAAAAGATGTGCAAAGTTTCAGCTTAAGACTCCTGCGGGAGTCAATGGGAAGCATGCGGCCTGGTGCTCCTGCGGGAGCAAGGCTGAATCACTACTGTGGTAGTGCAAGCGTTATGAAATCACTGCTGCGGCAGTGAGCAAAGTTATACAAACAAAGCTGTGCGAAATTTTGGCTTAAGACTCCTGCGGGAGTTACTGGGAAGCGCACGGACTGGGGCTCCTGCGGGAGCAAGGCTGAATCACTACTGCGGTAGTGCGAGCGTTATGAAATCACTGCTGTGGCTGAGAGCAAAGTTATACAGAAAAAGCTGTGCGAAATTTTTTTGCTTCAGACTCCTGCGGGAGTTACTGGGAAGCGAACGGACTGGGGCTCAAAGGGGAGCAAGGCTGAATCACTACTGCGGGAGTGCGAGCGTTATGAAATCACTGCTGCGGCAGTGAGCAAAGTTATGCGGAAAAAAGTGTGCAAAATTTGGGCTTATTTTAGCTCTAGCTATAGACACTATATGCTACGCATCAGTTACCAGAGGTGTCAAATCCATGTGCCAGGAGTAAAAGTCCTCCCCAGTATTTTGTTCCAATCACCTGGATTTGCTAATTAGCACAGTTTTTCAGCAGGAGGTGACCTCCTGGCTCGTTGGTGTTTTAAGCCCTCAACCAAGCGCTGTCTGGAAGGCACTCCCCATGCCCCGAGCGTTTCAGCCAATCACAGCACTCGTGCTAGATATTGAGCCTTCCACCAGCTTCTGGCAGTTTAAGCTCACCGTTGGTCAGGTGAGTAGTGCAGATATGGTAAGATAGGAATGTGACTGTATTTGAATTCAGCTCAAAATGTTTTGAGCATTACCACGTTTTCACGTGTCTGTGTTGCATTTTTTTTTCATGCCAGTTTCACGTATTGGTTGCTCAGTTGATTTTCCTAATTTCTTACCATGGTTGCTTGTGATTGGGGTTAGAACAACTTTGTTACATAAAATGACATCCTCACCTTAACCCAACTCCAAGCGAAAGCGGTTTAAAATTCTGACAAATAAACCAATGCTCAAAATGACATCCGCATTTATGCCAAACGCAACTTTATCCTTGCTTGAAAACAGTTTAAAAATCAGACAAAAACCACAAATCTAAGCATCTAAAAACAATTGAGCAACCAATACGTGAAACTGGCACGAAAAAAAGTGGTGCCACAGAAACATGAAAACGCGGTTACACGCCCCTCAAATGCTCGAAACATTTTGAGCTGAATTCAAATACAGTCACATTCCTATCTTACCATATCTGCACTACTCACCTGACCAACGGTGAGCTCAAACTGCCAGAAACTGGCGGAAGGCTCAATATCTAGCACCAGTGCTGTGATTGGCTGAAACGCTCAGGGCATGGGGAGTGCCTTCCAGACAGCGCTTGGTTGAGGGCTTAAAACACCAACGAGCCAGGAGGTCACCTCCTGCTGAAAAACTGTGCTAATTAGCAAATCCAGGTGATTGGAACAAAATACTGGGGAGGACTTTTACTCCTGGCACATGGATTTGACACCTCTGTCAGTTACAGGCTATGTATTGTAACTATGTTTGCTTGTATGGTCCCTGTCAAATAAACAAATAATAACTCCTGCGGGAGTAGGAAATGCGCTGTCTGAGGCTTCGGAGCGAGCGGGATAAGATCACTACTAAGGCAGTGAGAAAAAAGGTTGCGGCAACTGTTAAATAAGAGCGCGATCGGCTGGGATCAATACTGTGGTAGTATGAGCGGGACAAAATCGCTGCTGAAATCAATGCGTATCGAGCGAAAGGTTGTTAGAGGCTGATTGTGGTTGATAATTAGCCAACATGTTCATTAGATTTTTGTTGACAAATAACTGCGCAAAAAACACACGAACAATCGTGAACACGTTTTTTGGAGCAACGGACTATATTATTTAGGATAAATTTCTATAGGAGGAAAAACGCAAAATAAGAACATCTTGTGACTATTTTGTGGGCTCGTCTGCTTACTTTAGAGAACTGTGTTAAGAGGTTGGTATCCGGTGGGACCAGCGGGACCCAACTCGAACCTTGTGGGAGCATGCAGCTTACCTTTGCTGCGGGTGGGACTGGGCAGATAAAAAAAAAAGCTAGTGTTTCTCGATTGTTATAATACGTGAGATCAAAGTCCAAAGACGTGATCCACTTAGCTTTGCAGCTAGCACGGCACCGTTTAATCCCAGATAGCACGGGTACGACTGTAAGATGTCTGATAAAGATCTGGAGAAGTGGAATACATTTGGTGTGTTAAAACATCTTATAAAGGTCTTAGAAAGAGCTGCTTTACATGAGCGCTTTACATACATTATAAATCAAAAACATCTTTAATATGTCTATGACATCTTTTAGGAAACGTCCCAGAGACGTATTGCAGATGAGCAAACAATCTAAATAATGTGACTTGCAGATGTAAACACAGACATCAAATAGACATCTTCGAGATGTACGTGTGCTATCAGGGATGCGTTTGAAATGACACCTCTGGACACCTAGACAGCACGGGTACGACTGAAAAAGCATGATAAGGATCTGGAGCTCTGGGAAAAAAAAATCTGGGTGAGTAAACATCTCATAACAACCTGGAATAAAATTTCACGGCAGCCTGCCGCCCAATTGGCTTGCTGCCAGCCAGCCGCTTTGCTTTTATGAACCAAAGTCAAACTTTCCGAATTTGGCATTCAATAGAAAAATCGTTGATCAGTTTCATGAGCAGAGCATTCGCGTCGCGCACGCACAACATCTCTGCAGCGGGTATAGTGAGAATTTGAGAAGGGCGAGTCATGTATTGCAGATGTGCAATTTAATCATCAAAAATTACATCTTGCAGGTGAAAATGTAGCGTAGACATCAAATAGACGTGTATGTGTGCTATCAGCAATGTAGAAGCACTCTCGTATGAAAAAATTATTACAAACGCAAGAGCAAACGGCTCGTTTGCAGGCTATCGACCGGTACACGGAGACGCACCCACATACATGAATACTGCGGCTCAGCCATTGTTGTAAGTTTGACTGTGCCCTAGATTGCAAACGTAAGGTGCTCTCGTTTTGTGAACAATTGATCTTTAATCTGTGATCAAATCTCAAAAGTAAAGTTTAGCTAAACAAAACAAAAAATCCAAGAACGGAGCTAGAAGTTCATAAACTATATTTAAGACTGTCGACGACAGGGGAAAGTTCCCTCTCGCCCCTAACATTTTTTAAATTAAAGCTTATTGAAAACTGGCCGTGAGGACGAAGGCCAGGATCTGCTGCGGTAAAGAGAAATACAAATTCTGACAAATTATAGTGAAGTAAGCAGCCGAAATCACTGCTACGGCAATGAAGTAAAATGAATTTAAAAGTTGGGTGTGGTGACGAAAATCTGGACCACTGATTTAGTAGAGAAAATAATTTTTTGACAATTATTGTGGGAGAAGCGGCTTGAAATCATTGCTGCGGCAATGAAGTAAAATTTGTTTAAAAGCTGGGTGCAAGGACGAAAACAGGAATCAAGGCTGCAGTAGAGAAATACATTTTTTTTTTCTTCCGAGAAATAATTGTGAAAAGCAGCCGAATCATTGCTGTGGCAATGAAGTAAAATTAATTTAAGAGGCTGGGTGCGAGGACATAAACGGGAATCACGGCTGGGTAGAGAAATATATATATATGTATATATGTATATATATTACAGATTATCGTGAAAAAGCAGCCGAAACATTGCTGCGGTAATTAAATAAAATTAATTTAAAAGTTGGGTGCTAGGACGAAAACAGAAATCGCTGCTGTGGTAGAGAAATTTAAACATTTTCTAACAAATTATTGTGAAAAAGCAGACGAAATCATTGCTGCTGCAATGGAGTAAAATTTATTTAAAAGCTGGGTGTGAAGACGAAAACAAGGATCATTGCTGCGGTAGAGAAATATAAAAATGTTCTCTGACAAATAATCGTGAAAGAAGCAGCCGAAATCATTGCTGCGGCAATGAAGTAAAATTCATTTAAAAGCTGGGTTTGAGGACGCCAACAGGAATCACTTCTTCGGGAGAGAAAATTAGAACATTTTGTGCCAGATTATAGTGAAAAACCAGCCGAAAAATAAATAAATGCTGCGGCCATGAAGTAAAATTAATTTAGAAACTGGGAGTGAGGACGAAAACAGGAGTCACTGCTGCGGTAAAGAAATATAAAAATTATCTTTGACAAATGATCGTAAAAGCAGCCAAAATCATTGCTGCGGCAATGAAGTAAAAATAATTTAATCAGCTGGGTGTGATGAAGAAAACCTGGATCACTTATGTGGTGGGAAAAAAAGTTATTTTCTCTGACAATTATCAAGGGAGAAGCAGCCGAAATAATTGCTGCGGCAATGAAGTAAAATAAATTTAAAGCTGGGTGTTAGGATGGAGGCTGGATCACTACTGTGGAAGAAAAATGGTAAATTTACTCTGACGAATTATTGTGAAAGTGGCTGAATTCATCGCTGAAACAATGAGGTAAAATTAATTTAAAAGCTGCCCACCAAACATGAGACGTCCGCTGGACGTGCAGATCATGTCTATATTAGGTCGGTTGGTCCAGGCTCTTATCTGTACGTCTATACAACGTGCAGATCTGGTACAGTATCTGGACGTCTGACTATGACCCCTATTGGATGTCAGGTAGACGTCCAAAAGGGGTTCGGGAAATCAATACAAAAACATTTTATACAAATGTGGTCTATGAGTTCTGAGTCACAAAAACATAAACATCACAAGTATTTTTGTAGAAAAAATTTGTTAAGCTGATAAAATAATGAAATCTTTATATATGAATGAGTGTTCAAAAACATAGCACTGCTCATAGATAATTTCCACCTTAAATGCTCTCTCTCTCTGTCTCTCTCTCTCTCTCTGTCTCTCTCTCTCTCTCTCTCTCTCTCTCTCTTTAATTAACAGAGATGTATATGCTGACGTTTTATTGAAAATCTTTTGTCACCCTAATGACGATCAGTGATTCCTTTAGTTGGGTAGTTTGACTCTTTGACTTTTTGTAGTAGTGTTTGGTCTTTGTAAGAGTGTTTATAAAAGCATGTTATTTGTTGTAAAAAAAAATTGTTAAAAATAAAACTCACATGGATCTTATAACTTCAGTGAAAGTTTACCTACAGTAAAACCACGTATGTAAAGTCTGTAAATTCATTTTGTAAACCATGTAGCATTGTCTCAATTTCTCTATTGATTTGAGGTGTCACATCCAACTTATCATTTAGGTACATTCCACCACTGGGAAGCGCTTGTATAAAATTAAAAGTCCAGATGTTATTGTCACATATGCAGACATCAAGAATCACCCCATGAATCACAACAGTGGTGACAATCTCTGGACTCATGAGTTTTATAATACGCTGGTGCAATGCATTGCAACACTTAGAAAACTCACCATCGTTGTGATTCATGGGCTGATTTTTGATGTCTGCATTTGTGTCAAAAAATTCCAGACTTTAGATTTTTTAGTACAGTCACAAGGTTTTATTTTCCGTTACAGTAGGCAGCAGTATGCCCAAAGTGTATTTATTGCAGCTCCAAACAAAACTTAGTCAGAAGTTTACTTTTAAACGAAATGTATAATGTATTGTTTTTGTTGTTATTTCAGTTATATTATACCACCACTTCTGACCATCAATGTAATGACTGTGAAGCCACAAGAAAGTTGCATTGGTAACAAACACTTGGTGCGATAATAATGTGTTTTAAAGAATGCCATCATCAAGCACACACACTACAATATAAAAATAAAGAGTCAAACTACCCAACTAAAGGAAACACTGATCACCATGATGGTGACAAAACATGTTCAATAAAACATCAGAATCTTGTAAATTCTCAAAAACGAGCCGTAGAAATGACAAAAAATAAAGTGAATTTGGTTTGTTTAGTCAGTATGGTCCTACTTCAAAACAATGCTTTGTTAAAACAACTGATTGTAATGGTTATGCCATTGCTTTAGAGAATGTACATGTAACAATTATCCAGCGAGAGCAGGCGAGGGAGGGAGAGTGAAGTTCACATCACTTCACTTCAATTATTGAACGAGAGAGAGAGAGAGAGAGAGAGTGAGAGAGAGAGAGAAAGAGAGACAGCAAGATTGCAGACCCAGACAGTTAAGGTGGAACTGTATATTTGGGAATTATCTATAAGCAATATTTTTTAACATTTATTCATATATAAAGATTATATATACAAATATAATGTCTAAAATGGCCACATTTTAAATAGTTTTACTTTGCGTGGAGGTCCCCTTGACATCAATATTGGATGTTCAGAACAGGTCATAAAAAGACGTCATAAAAACTTTCATTCTGGCTCCTCATGGGACGTCGAAATGACGTCTTTTTAAGACGCATTGCTCAGTGGGTGGGTGATAGGACGAAACCGGGATCACAACTACAAATAGAAAAAATTGACAATTTTCTCTGACAAAGTATCGTGAGAGGACAAAATTACTGAGGTGGAGAAATATCAAGTTTAACTGGGGCTGGTGAATGATCGGAGTCCGAGAACACTGCTGCGGCAGTGAGAAATGGATTTTAACTGGCGCTATTGCGGTTGGTCAGATAACTGCTGTTGGCCTTGAGATTGAAAATGAAATCAAGTGCGGGAGCGGAGTTTGTGGTTGCTGCTGCGGCTGAGGGAATGAACTTTAGGTGAGACAGGTGGAAATTATTCGATGGTAAAGAATTATGTGCGCTTCTAGTAGAAACCGGCGTTTAGGGATGAAGTCCTGCAGTTGGTTACGAGGTGAGTTAATACAGACAAATCTTCTTTAGTCCATAAGTCTATAAAGTTTATTGGCATAACTCCGCGGCGTGATATTTAATGACCTGATATCAATTTAATGGTGCGGCGATGAGAGACAATACCGAAGAATGATTTCAAATTGCGAAGCGTGTTTAAATGTTTTAATAAACACTATGGTTTGGCTGTTGGACAAATTGTGAATAGCAATGAGACCGGGGTTAGGTCGCCTGTTAATTAAGCACTAATTAGCATCAACCGAACCGCGTTTTTTGAGATGTTCTAATCAATTATGAATAATATTTAAAGCAATGAAGAAGCAATATATTTAACGAATAAACATTATATGCTTATTAGGTTGATGAAAGTGGACTAGCTTACCGTGATAGTGCGAGCGGCGGTTCTGTAACGGAGAGAAACGGAGATCCCTACTGCGGTAGAGATAAAGCGACAGAAAGATCAGCTTTAAATAATACTTAACCGGACTCGTGGCGAGCCCGTGTGAGCAGGCAAGCCTGCAACAAATCTCTTTGATTGATCCATGCAATACAATGCTATTTAATGTATATGCGTCTTTACTATGAACTATAGAAACTTGCCATTTAAAACACGAGATAGGCTATCTTATATTTATAAAGAATGTACCCTGGATGAGGAAATAACTACAATCCGATTTCTGCATTGCTTGAAAAGTAAAAACGTAAATGAAATGAAAGTTTAATAAAGACATATTTATGAGATTGTTATTTTGTTCATGTTCTTATATGTGTCAAGTTTTTGTGTTACAACAATAGGGTTGTTCCGACAGACGACTTTTTCTATCCTTAGCTTTGTGTTGGGTTTTTGAACTCAATTGCTCAATGCTGTCGGTTCAAAGAAAAGTGCATCAGTTAGCGCGTCATGCCTTTCGCCTTTTGGGCTGCACGCGGCCGCGGACCCTCTCGATGACGAAAATGACGTCATGCGGACGGCGCGCATACGCGGACGTCCCTAGTATACATTCGGCTTCGTGTGCGCGAAAGCGGAGGCTCGTTGTAGACCATTGCGTGGGATCCTTGCCCGTCCGCGGAGACTGTCATATCATGTATGCATGCGGGGCCAGTGGAATGCGGTGTTGCCTTGGATGGAAGAACGCGGGAGCGTGTAGCGAATTCTTCTACAGAGCTGTGAGGAAAAACTATCGAGAAGAACGAAAATACGAGCAGTTTGATTGAATTTACAATAAGGTAGGTTTCACTACGATTAACTCTGGATTATAAAGCTCCGATAATTGTTACCTTTGATGGAAAATGGATTAATAAACGCGAAAACAAGTGCAACACAGTCCTGTGGGCCGCCATTGTTGTTTTGGTCGATCGCGCATGCGTAGACGGAATTAACAGAAGCGCATGATGTCACGTCGCCGTTGACAAACAGCGTTTGCAATCGAGCATGCGGTTGTCGTGTAAAAGAACATCCGAAATGCAAAAATATTGAGCACAGCCCCTGACATCAACTACAGCGGTAGTGAGAGCGGGTACTAAAAAAGCTGCTGCATTGGTATTTAAAAATATATTTCCCAAGTTAGTAGGAGCTGGAGCTCGTTGTGTAGACGTGATTCCGGAAACGGGCGGGGCCAAAATCCGGAAAAGAAAGCAGCTGGACAGGAAGGCCTGAAGGCTGCCTTATATACGCCCATGATGATGATGATTGACAGGCCTGAATGTTTAGGCTCCTCCCGAACCTACGTTTAGAACTGCATTAATGGTCAGAATTGGTGGTAGAGTATATCTGAACTGACAACACAGACAAAACATTGTGATTTTGATAAAAAGTTAACTTCTATCTCAGTTTTGTTTGGAGCTGCAATTAACATACTTCAGTGCATACTGCTGCCTACTGTAACAGAAAATGAAACCTCATGGCTGTGATCAAAACTCTAAATTCAAGAATTTTTTGACACAGATGCAGCCATGAATCACAACAATGGTGAGTTTTCTAAATGTTGCAATGCATTGCAACAGCGTATTATAAAAACTCATGATTCCAGAGAGTGTCAGCCCCTGCATCTTTTGCAGCGATTTTTGTGTGAGCATACCAGTGAACACCCCTTTCACGTCTTTGTAAACGAAAGTTTAATGCATTTTAGGAAGGATTGTTCCATTGCACCATTAAACCCATTGTAGAGGTCTGAGCTGAAACACAAACACGCGAAAATTCTCAGGACAGCCGCAAATGTCGAAATTTCAGTCAAAACCATTCTATTTCACCATAAACAATCTGAAAACAGGGCTTTAAGTCTAAAATACCGAACTTGTCCTTTAACAGTCTGTAAGGCTATGTCCACACGAAGCCGGTGCATTCCCTATCCGATCATATTTTTCCCTTGCTCTAAAAAAATAATCCGTAAACACGAAACCACTGAAACCGACTGAAAGCGGTGTAGTATATATGCCAGACCAGTATACGGCGCTGTAATTCTGCCACAGATATACACTATACACGGAGAAGAAGACTTTGAGCATGTGCATAACCAACGTATGGTGTTGTCCATTATCGCTTGTTGGTCACCACAATTGCATAGAAAAATAGATTTTGCTGTAATAAAGCTAGTAGGCTTTAGTAGCTTCTGTAGCACGAACACAATCACGTAGTCTGCCGTTATTGTTGTTGCTGTTACGTGTGACGCTTCCGACACGTGATGTGATGACGTTTTCGCTTCACAAAATATACGGTTTGGCTGTACAGACGAAACCGCAATGGTGTCGTTTTCAGATTTTTCCATTTTAGGACCCGGTTTCAAAAAATAGCGGATTCAGTCTCCCAAAACGCCGGATCCGTGTGGATGAAACGCCAATACGATAACAAATGTATACGTATACAGTGATACGTGTCTCCGTGTGGACAGCCCCTAAGATTAGGACAATATATACATCCAGCAGTGTTCATTTAACTCTGGGGATTTTTCTGTGCAAGGGCTTCCTGGGGGCTAAGTGAGGGCTGCCTATGTAGGGCCAGCGTCAAGTGGCCAATGTTTTGCCAATGAGCAACCTGCACAGGGCCCTTAGGCTATGCCCATAAAGGGCCATCGTACACTGCAAAATCCCAGGAGTTAAATTAACACTGCTCAGTGTTTATATAGGTCCACTCTATAGAGTGTTAAAAAAGCAACACCGGAGAGAGTTAAAATCTGCAATCTGTGACTTTCTCCTCTCTATCACCATCTCTGTTTGAAACCTAAAATTGCATTTAAGATCTTACTTGTAGAGTTATTTTCTTATCTTAGGATTAGATGTTGGCTGTTTCATTTAAAGTCACCATTATTGTGATCAGTGGTTGTTTTAGTTGGACTCTTGACTCTTGATTGTTAGCTTGTTAGTTTTTTTCTAATTGTGTTTAAAACACATTGTTATAGCAAAGAAAAAAATTGTGTAATAAAATTGTGTAATATTGTTATAGCAAAGAAAAAAAAAATGTGTAATATTGATAGTTAATGTACACTGTCAAACATACACATTTAAATAAAAAAATTTAATAATACAGTTTTTCCTCACCCATCAAAAGCATCTTTTTCTGTTAAATTGAAATACTACAGTTTAAGGTCCAGAACTCTCATAGCAGTTTGTTATTCTGAAGGATTTTGATGAGATATGTAATTTGATGAGATATGTAATTTGTTGATACCCAGCATGCATTGCAACATGAAGCTTTTCATTTTATTGTCACCATCATTGTGATTCATACTCAGATTCTTGATGTTTAAGTGTCTACATTATATGGCAGTTAATCTGTAAGTGTCAGTGTTTAAAAATGATTCAGAATGAAAAACTGTTAAGAGAGAGCTGGATATGATACTACAGTATCATAGTATTGACAGAAATAATTACTTCTAGTAAGAAATCATTTTTAAATAAAGTGTTATTTGGAAGTATATCCTAACATCCATAGAAATGCACAAGTGTCTCCTTTTCAACCACAACAAACATGCGTTAAACACATGTAATTATAATAGCCAAAAAAGCTGCAAAGCTAAGACTAAGACTCAAGAGTCCAATTAAAACAACCACTGATCACAATAATGGTGACTTTAAATGAAACAGCCAACATCTAATCCTAAAATAAGAAAATAACTCTACAAGTAGCCTAAGATCTAAAATGCAATTTCAGTTTTCAAACAGAGATGGTGATAGAGAGGAGAAAGTCGCAGATTGTAGATTTTAACTCTCTCCGGTGTTACTTTTTTAACACTTTGGAGAGTGGACGTATATAAACACTGAGCAGTGTTAATTTAACTCTCGGGATTTTGCAGTGTAGGCTTGCTTGCAGGGACAGCACATTCACTGTGCACTCAAACTATGTTCACAATGTGAGGTCTCGCCACACTTGTTGCGAGGTCATGGCAGACTCATTGTGCACTCATACCATGAACTCACAATTCTGAAATCACAATGAGCTGACATATAGCTCACACTGTGATAATCACTGTATGAGAATGGTGTGACGTCACTGTGATCTTGGGTGATCTCATGTGTTGACTGGGATAAATACAAGCTGAACTGAACTGTATAATGTCACAGATTAAAGAGAGATTTAATGTAGTTAAAATTGCACTGCTGTGCTCATACTGTTAACTTTAACATAAGCATAGACTGTAGACTGACTGGACACTTTAATTTGTTTATTAACACTGCCAGTATTAACAATGAAATCAGCTCGTATCCAATAAGAGCAGAACAGGAAGTTGATGTTAAGTCTTTATGTCTGATCTTCAGTGACTCACAGTGTCTAATACACAAACACAGAGACCTGAACAGAGAACTGAGTTCATATTATTCAACATGGATGAATTTTGTTTACTCATTTTCATCGCGGCAACAGGTACATTATTTATAAAATCAAAGATACCGAATGATATAAAAAAACGTTCTATTTAAATTATTTCCACTGTATTTTTTTTGTAGGTTTGGTGACTGGGGACAAAATTGAACCTGATAAAAAGACTGAAATCATCGCAAAAGAAACAGAAACTATAAAACTGAGTTGTTCATATAGTACAGACAGCAATGATGTTCGACTTTATTGGTACAGAAAGTTTTCTCATGGGGAACTTTTGTATTTATCATATAAAGGAGCTCGATCATTGAGTGCTGGAGATTCATCTGACCGTCGCTTTCAAGCCACTGCATCACACACAACCACTGAACTCAGTATTAACAGTGTAACTCTCTCAGATTCAGCTTTATATTACTGTGCACTAAGAGTTGAAGCCCAGTGATACAAAACATGAAGCAGATCGTACAAAAACGTAAAAGTTATTTTCACTTTGAACCTGTATTGTGAAACCATAATCAAAACCACAATCTATTCAGCTCCAAATGTAATAAAATATGTGCTAACATCTGTGTGGGGCTTCATTTCTGTGTAAGTAAACAAGAAAAATTTCACATTTGTTATTTTATATGATTTTACATGAGTAACAAATTCAATAAAATACATTTTTACTTCTGCCAAATTTTAAATGACAAATTACAAATAAAAGTGATAATCATTAATAGTATAATTAAAATTTCAAATATTACATTTACAAATTCTCTGATATAAAACTTTACTTCAAAACCATCCTGATATTTTATAACATAAAGAATGACAGGGACCCTGTAAAACTGATATAAAATATAAAGTGATCATGCAATTTCTGAATGGAGCCATTAGAGGAAGACATAAGAATCATGTGCTGAATGTTTACTCTCTGGAATCCTTGTGCTTTTCATAAAAAACACTCTCACTGCAATATATTTAGCAATATATGTGGCTAAAAATAAGAAATCACACACTGTAAAATATAAACTTGAGGGAACTCATTTTATCATCATAATATTTGACTAATATTGCCTCTGTTATAAGCTACGTTCATCTGCCTAATACATTTGTTTTTAATGGTTGCAAAGAGTTCAAAAAGCTTTTGAAGATGAAGCTGTTAAAATTCCCTGTACATACAGAACCAGTGACCCGTTTCCTTATCTTTACTGGTACCAATATAAAACTGATGGATTCCCAACATACATGCTTTATAAGCTCTCGACTGGATCCCAGATAGCAATTTTGTTCCAGCCCAGCTCCGGCCCACACAACCAGTTTTCCTTGGCCCACATACAATGAAGAATTACAGACAAAGATTGGGACAATATTTACATTCAGCAGTGTTCATTTAACCTCTTGACCTCATTTAACCTCATAAATGTGGTATCATTAGATAGAAGACACTTTGAGCTTCGTTTTCCATGTTTCAAAATTATTTTAAGATAAAAATGTAAAAAGTTAGAGAGGCTGAAGTACATTGTAATAATTTTTTTTTTTAACTTTTTAACACTAAAAATCTTAAAGATAAATATATGTGTGAAACCTAGAAATGCAATGAGGCCAAAGCCACAAGTCTAAAGAAGTTATATTTCACGTTTGAAGTCAATAGACCCAAAAATGTGGTTCTTGCAAGAGTTTTTGTAAGACTAGTGCCTTTTCTAAGTGCCAGTCAGCCACAAAATAAAAGTCTTTTGTTTACATGCATACACGTTCGTTCCTTTTATTGTTTATCCTTATATAAGCGTATAAAATGCCGTATCCACACCAGGAAATAAAGCTTCACACAAAGATCGTTGAATTCGTGTTCTAATTGGCTACACGTTCTGTCTATCAATATTTTCCATGAAGTCATTGGAGGAACGCGCGAGTCAGATGACGTCACGATATTAGACAGCGCTGTTTGGATATTATGTATTATACTCCCGCCTACTTGTACAATCAAGTTGACCGCTGGTTTTGAACGCGAGTGTGATCTCATATACAAGTGTTACGATGTAAATAGTCCTCAGATTGTATATTATAATCTATTACAAGACGTGCATCTGAAATCTGATGTAAACAATGGAAAATATATCCATATTTCACGGATTATATGCATTTGTGGACAAAACTGGTCATTGGATGTACTTTGATGGAGAGTTTTTATGGGTTATTCACACATCTGAAACAGACTGGATTCGATTCGCGTTCCTTATACCAGCACAAAGGTAAGGAGTCAGTTTATATTATGCATGTTGTTATCTGGACTTCTGTAACAAAATACTATATTTATGATGCTAGAGCAATTGAATCTCAAAACGGACACCATACACTGATGCTAAACCCTTAGACCTTTTAAACGATGTATAGTAGTGTTATTATTATTGTTGTTTGTACACAGTAGGCTATATATATATTGTTAGCAGCATTAAAAAAACTGACGTCTTTCCGTCCCCGAGCTAGTGCGCATCGAGAGGTTAACTCTTGGGGTTGTGCTGCATGAGGGCTTCTTGGGGGCTAAGTGAGGGCTGCCTATGCAAGGGCCATCGTAGGCTTGTTTGTAGGGCCTGTTCTGGCCCAGTTATGGGCTATTGTCTGTAATCCAGAACTGGGCCACTGTAGGGCTGTCATTCTTTGTTGTTTCTGGGCCGAGGAAAACTGGTTGTGTGGGCCAGAGCTGGGCCGGAACAAAATTGCTATGTGGGATCAAGCAGCAGTGAAAAACAATTTGAAGAAAGATTTCATGCAGATCTTAACAAATCTTCATTTTTTTTGATCATTTAGGTTCTTTATGTGTCAGACTGACTCTGCTGTGAATTACTGTGATAAAGCGAACACCACCAGTTCGGGTGTACTGCGCCGGCACGGCGCACTTCGGTGACGTCATAAGCGTGCGATCGTTCGGGTTTGCCGGCACAGCGTGTCAGTCCGAAGGTAGCTAACCAAAACAAACAAACAAACAAAACAGCGTGTGTGCAAAGACAATGGGCGTGTATAAAAGGTCCGGGTTATGGATGCTAACAGATGGGAAGAGTGGTGTGAAAACATGTCTATGTGCCATCAGAGTGTGCGTGCACTCACAGCTCGACAGCCGGGGGAAACGGGATGGATTATGAGAGATAAGTGAATGCGATATGTTTGTGTGTTTGTGTGTGTGGTTGCCAGCAGAGGTGTCAAATCCATGTGCCAGGAGTAAAAGTCCTCCCCAGTATTTTGTTCCAATCACCTGGATTTGCTAATTTGCACAGTTTTTCAGCAGGAGGTAACCTCCTGGCTCGTTGGTGTTTTAAGCCCTCAACCAAGCCTTCAAGTCAGCGCTGTCTGGAAGGCACTCCCCATGCCCCGAGCGTTTCAGCCAATCACAGCACTGGTGCTAGATATTGAGCCTTCCACCAGCTTCTGGCAGTTTGAGCTCACCGTTGGTCAGGTGAGTAGTGCAGATATGGTAAGATAGGAATGTGACTATATTTGAATTCAGCTCGAAATGTTTCGAGCGTTTAAGGGACGTGTTACCACGTTTTCACGTGTCTGTGGTGCATTTTTTTTCATGACAGTTTCACGTATTGGTTGCAAATATTAATGACAAGTTATTTTTGTTTCGATTTAACAGTGAATAACTTCAATACGAATATATATTTATATATATATATAAATTTTAATAACTCCAATATAACACTCAAATAAATTATTAATTAAAACGTTGCATATCATTGCTAATATACCTTATCTTGTTTAAAGATGATTGTTTAATACCGGATGAGTACGCCACATGTTAAGATAATACATTACACAATGCAAAAATGTAATATGAGTTTACAGTAGCCTACTCATCCAATACGATCAGCTTTTAGGGATGAATTATGTGATAATAACTGCACTGAACACGCAAAAACATGGTATTATTTTGCACGTGGGTATCCACGTAAACTTATGACTTCTTAACTAAGCTAGGATCACAGCAAATACGTTTATCGGCATTATCACGGCGAATGTGTTAATGTTTGTGTTCAAATACACACAACCGAGCATGTGTATTACAGCATCCACTACGTAGTACGTACTGGATTTGGATTTATATTTACTGCGCATGCGTGTTTGAACGTCCACTACGTACTGGATTAATCCACTACGTCATCGCGCTGCAAGCTGCAGCGAGGACTTCTTGGAAGCTGGTGGAAGGCTCAATATCTAGCACCAGTGCTGTGATTGGCTGAAACGCTCGGGGCATGGGGAGTGCCTTCCAGACAGCGCTGCCTTGAAGGCTTGTTTGAGGGCTTAAAACACCAACGAACCAGGAGGTCACCTCCTGCTGAAAAACTGTGCTAATTAGCAAATCCAGGTGATTGGAACAAAATACTGGGGAGGACTTTTACTCCTGGCACATGGATTTGACACCTCTGGTTGCCAGTAATGATTACCCAGCGGGGAGGGCTAGTTCTCCTCCATCACAATTACTCTGCTCTAAAGCTCACTCCCTGCAAGTAAGCCTACGATGGCCCTGTATGGGCATAGCCTAAGGGCCCCACGCAGGTTTGCTCACTGGCGAAACGTTGGCCCCTCAGCGCTGGCCCTGCATGGGCAGCCCTCACTTAGCTCCCAGGAAGCTGGGTATCATCAAATTACAAATCTCATCCAGGACTCCCAGAATGCACTGCGGCATGAATAGAGGGTATGCATTGATGTCACTTTTCCACGTGACCACGCCGGAATTCGCCCTGTTGAGTGGCAAACTTTCAACAATATGGCTGGTTTTCATAGGGGCTGCTGCAAAAATGCCAGTAAACTGACTATTATAGTTTGACTTGATAGCAGAGGTGGACAATACTTAGTTACATTAGTTACATTTTCCAAGCATCTGTGCTTTATTAGTGTGTTTGTATTGGGAAAATTTTTACTTCACTACATTCTAAAGCATAGAATCATACAGTGTATTCTTTATTATTGCATATTAAAATGTATTTAATACCTAATTACATTAAAATTGTGTACTTTTACTTGAGTAAAAGTATGTAAATATACCTAAATATTAAATGTAAAACAAACATGTGTATTTATAAAACACAAATACTTGAAAAATACTTTTAAGTAAAAAGTAAAACCTCTGCTTAAAAGTGACCATAGCAACTTGTCATCCCACCTGTGGTCTGTGGACGTTGGCATGAACAATCTATTTATTTCCCCTTTCTGTGATTCTTGGCAGTTTGTAAAACGATAGTGCCGAAATCTTGTTAATCGTTAGTACAGTCTATCGCACAACAGCTTTTTCCCAATTTCGCTGATTTCGCACTGTACTCAAATGCTGCCACTCTAATTCAATTTCATTTCAATTCAATTCAATTTTATTTATATAGCGCTTTTCACAAAAGTCAATTGTTTCAAAGCAGCTTTACATAAATAGAAGCAGTGAAAAGCACAGAAAACGACAGATAGCACAACAAAATACATGATAGCATGAGCAGTTAAATTTGCTGCGGCTATGACTCAATATTATAATTGCACGTATTACTAAAGCAACGTATAGAAGAGGAAGCTAGGTAAAGCCCAAAAAGGCTGCCTCCCCGGGGTGAAAAACCCCCTAGGAGAAAAAAAACCCCGGGCTTTTATCCGAGGAAAAATAAGTCCTAGGAGGGAAAAACCCTTGGGAGAACGGAAATGGAGATTTAGCGTAGATTAAGCGGTTCTGCCGGTGATCGTTGGTCAGGTATCAGCTGGGCATAACGTTGAAGGACAGCCAGTAGATCAGAGGTGTGCCAACTTTCACATCTACCGGGACTGGGTCTGTTTGTCTCGTCCTCGGGTCGAGGACGAGACAGGGAGAGAAAAACAAAATCGTATTAGCGTAGCGGCCGTTCATATGTATTGAAGTGTCACACAGTGATGTGGTTTAACTCAGCTTAGTTCCAGACAGACTAAATATTGCGGCATAATTATGTTATCCACAGTTGAGGATTTAGCAAATTGGGGGCCCAATGCGAGAGTATATATGGTAAATAAGGGTCACCTTCCGATCTTTAAGAGAAAATGAAACCTGACGACCCGTTTGACTAAGGCCTAAAGCCCCACTGTCGTCGTTAATGCAGGTTCAGTGGCAAACGGGTCTATATTGTATACCATTTACAGGACCAGGAGAAAACGCCAAAAACATCGCAACCCGACCATACGTTTTAACCCGTTTGACTAAGGCCGGAAGCCCCACTGTCGTCGTTAATGCAGGTTCAGTGGCAAACGGGTCTGTATGGCATACTATTCATAAGACTTACGATAGCGCCAAAATCGCAACCCGACCATACGTGCCAACACTCTAACCCCATTCACACAGACCTCTGGTCCCAGAAAATACCCGTAAAATTGCCAGACAAGTTTTTCAAAACCCTCCAGAAGGACAAGATGCTATGAGCGTTCTGGCTCTTCACTGTAGTAGTTAATCATTAACAGAAAATGATACTTCAGACATGTATTTAATGAATACTCAAAAAAAAAGCTTTAAAGGGGACATATTATGAAAATCTGACTTTTTCCATGTGTAAGTGCTATAATTGTGTCCCCAGTGCTTCTATCAACCTAGAAAATGTTAAAAAGATCAACCCAGTAACTTAGTTTTGGTAAACCATTCTCTGCAAGCATGTGAAAAAATAGGTCATTGTAATTTGGCCCTTATTGTGATGTCAGAATAAGGTAATTAGAGTTGTGACGTTCGCGAACGATCCGATTCTTTTGAATGGCTCATAAACATGAACGATGGGAGCCGAGTCGCGGCTGGAGGGGAGCCGTTCTTTCTGTCGTTCTTTTTTTCCTATGTGTGTTTCACAGATGCACACAAATTAGCTCCTCCGCGAGACAGAACAGTTATATGGGGAGGGGCGCAAAGTTTATTTTACTTATTTGCAAAGTGTACAGTAGTTATAGTAGTAATAGTGGACTGTACGTAGACATTTAAATTTTATTTATTCTAATGTTATCCACAATATATCTCTAATACTTTAAATATTTTTTGTTATCTATCAAAATGTTCTTTTGTGATACTGTTCTTGTATAGAATTTTTTCACCAAAAGCTGTTTTGCACAGACATTCATTGCAGCCCATTTTGTTATTGTTCATTTAAGACCTGAAGGGGTTGATGTCCTATTTGCAAAGTTTACAGTAGTAATAGTAGTAATAGTGGACTGTATGTAGACATTTCCATTTTATTTATTCTAATTTGTGTAAGTGTTTGTAGTAAAAGCTGTTTTGCACACAAAATTCATTGCAGCCGGCTTTGTATTGTATTGTATGAATAACATAAGTCAACGTAGCTTTACCCGTACACACACTTTGTACTAAAGGTAAATCCAAAATAGTGATGTCACTGTCTAAGCAGAGGGATGTTGTGCAACACTATGGAATATAGTCTACACATGACAAATGAGGTAATAATCAATATTTCAGAATAATTCAAACTCAGATATTGGTGTGTGAGTTTTAATTATTTGACTACATATCTCACCTCATCATTCCTCGCAGTGATTATTTCCAGGATAAACTGAGATGCCCCCAAGCTGGCTTCTTAAAACTGACTAAATATTTAAAAAGAGCCAAAAGAGCCGTTCTTTTGAACGGCTCTTTGAAAGGAACGGATCGCCAAGATCCGGTTCCCCTCAAAGAGCCATAAATCCCATCACTAAAGGTAATACCGCCCCCTTTATCTGCACTATCCAACCACAGCACAACCATTTGGTACGGAGAGAAAGAGAGACATAAAATATTTCACAGCACAATTGAGTTTCAATTGCAACAAACCACCATCATTGTGATCAGTGGTTGCACTTCATCCGCTCATTTGCATTTTAAATGACACACCCAAAACAGCACACTTTTGCTCAGACCTAGATTAAGACTTAGTTTACATCTTAAAAAAATCTCATAATATGTCCCCTTTAAGTATATATGATGATGTTTGATATTATGTACAAACCACCACCAAAGAGTTGCAACATTGTACTTTCTCTGCAATAATGTCTTAAACACAAAGTTCTAGCAGTCAAAAAACTGAACAAGGTAAGAGTCAAGAGTCAAATTTAACTAAAACAAACACTGATCACAATAATGGTGACTTTAAATAAAACATCAACATCTAAATCTACATTTAGAAAATGATTCTACAAGTAAGATGTAAACTGCAATTTTAGGTTTCAGACAGAGATGGTGAGAAAGAGGAAAGCAGAGCTTTTAATTCTGCTTCAGTGTTACTTTTTAAAGGGGTCATATGATGAAAATGTTAGCATTGCCACTTTGTAGGTTTGAGCAAAAATTTGTCGTTTTGGGTGTGTTTTTTAAAATGCAAATGAGCGGATGAAGTGCAAACACTGATCACAATGATGGTGGTTTGTTGTAATTGAAACTCTATTGTGCTGTCAAGTCCAAAAATGTGTCGTTTTGGGTGTGTTTTTTAAAATGCAAATGAGCGGATAAAGTGCAAACGCTGATCTCAATGATGATGGTTTGTTGTAATTCAAACTCAATTGTGCTGTCAAGTCCTTCTTTTCTCTCTCTTTCTCTCTGCACTAAACGGCAGTGCAGTGGTTGGAGAGTTCAGATTAAGGAGGCGGTATTATTCTAATAAGATATCCTTATGACATCATAATGAAAGCAAAATTTCAATGACCTATTTTTGCTCACACCTACAAAGTGGCAATGCTAACATTTTCATCATATGACCCCTTTAACACTCTGTAAGATTGGGACAATATATACATCCAGCAGTGTTTATTTAACTATATTTTTCCTAAGTGAGGGCTGCCCGTGCAGGTCCAGCACTAAAGGGCCAATGTTTTGCCAATGAGCAAACCTGCTCGGGGCCCTAAGACTAGCCCTAAGTGGGCCCATAAAGGGCCTTTGTGGGCTTTCTTGCAGGGACTGTGACTGAAACACAATAAACTTCAGTACAAAAACTAACAGCTCTCTGTACACAATTTTCTAATCAAAAACATTTGTTCTGTTTATGTTTAATGCATCATTTAACATTAATACACATAGCCATACTGTACCATTATATACTGTATTCACATCTGAGCCGGCTCTTCGTCTCTACTAAAAAAAAACAACAACTAAAATACGTGTATCTGGAGATCTCATCTGTTAAAGTCACAGACTCTGCTGTGTATTACTGTGCCATGAGGCCCACAGTGACAGGAAACACAACAACACTGTACAAAAATATGAAACACAACATTGCAAGTCTATCACACATCCCACTGAGGAAGGTGTCTCAAACAGACGTCAATTTCAATGTCCCATGAGGAGACAGAATTAAAGTTTTTATCACATCTTTTTGTGACGTGTTCTGACTATCCAATATTGATGTCATGGGGACCTCCACACAAAGTAAAACTATTTAAAATGCAGCTATTTTAGACATAGTATGTATATATATATTCCCAAATATACAAGTTCCACCTTAACTATATGCGTCTGCAATCTCTCTCTCTCATGCTCTCTCACTCTCTTTCCCTCTCATGTTCGATAATTGAAGTGACGTGAACTTTACAATCACTCCCTCGCTTGCTCTGGCTGTCTTGCTCTGGCCCTCGCTTTCTAGTCTAAAACAATGTCATCACCATAACAAAAAGTTGTTTAACAAGCATTGTTTTGAAGTAGGGCCATACTGACTAGACAAACCCAATTCACCAAACCAAACCCCTTTTTTAGTCTTTTCTACAGCTCATTGTATAATTTGAACACTCATTCAAACATAAAGATTACACTATTTTAACAGCTTAGCAAAATGTTTCACAAAAATACACATGATGTTTATGGTTTTTGACTCTGAACTCATAGACCACATTTGTATAAAATGTTTTTGTATTGATTTCCTGAACCCCTTTTCGACGTCTACCTGATGTCCAAGAGGGGTCATAATCAGAAGTCCAGATACTGTACCAGATTTGCACGTTGTATAGACGTACAGATAAGGTCCTGGACCAACCGCCCCAATATAGACATGATCTGCACGTCGGGCAGACGACTTTGCTGGGATACTGTATTGTCTATAACCACCTTTGCTGCTATATCTTGCTATAATACTTAAAGTACTCAGTGAGCTTTGTATATAATACCTTATAAGGTACATATACCTTATAAGGTATGTGTATGTTTTGATAGTTTTTCAATTTAAAATAAAGTAGGCAGAACAATCCCAGATAGCAAAATTGCTGTGGCCCAGTTCTGGCCCACCTTTGGCATGGAATGATGGCACTTGAGCGGTCCACTTCTTTTTCCAGAACTTTGCCACAAGCAAGCCATAGAAATGCCACATGTCAGCCAAGCACAAAGCAAATAATGCAGATATGACCCAAATCCGGGTAGTAGTTGATATAAATTCTTGCCCAGATTCGGCCAACACCTGGCATGATTCATGGCACTTGTGTGGTCCACTCCTGTTTAACACATCTCAACCACGAGCAAGCCAGTGTGATGCCACAATCAGAGTATAAATCTCAACCATGGTGACTATTAAATGAAAAACTCCATGCTGCAATACATGCTGGGTATTAACAAATTACAAATCTCATGCGGGACTCCCAGCATGCATTGCAACATGGATAAATAATTAACTTTTTACAATTTTCTTTGTCACCATGGTTGAGATTCATAGTCTTATTCTTGATGTTTGTATGTCCCAAATATACAGCAGTTAATTTTTGCCAAAGTTTCTATAACTCCTTAATATCAAACTGCTGTGAAAGTGCTGGACTTCATACATATTATTGACAGATAAAAACTCTTAAAAGTAAACCAATTAATTAGATTATGATTGTTACCATTATATACCAACCACCACAGAATTGCAACTTTATTGTAAATAATTTTACACTACCATTACAAATGTGTTTTATACACACAAAGTAAGGTAACCACAGAACAACTCATAAATAAGTCAAGGGTCCAACTAAAACAAACACTTATCACAATAATGGTGACTTAAAATTAAACAAAGCATCAACATCTAAACCTAATAAGTGAATTTTGCTTTCTACAGCAATATTTTTACTGTTTTCAGAAATAATGTTTTATAAAATGCAATGTTTCTCTATCATTTACATAACAAGCAAACAAGTCAATATAAAAACAGTTGATATTTAAAACATTTTTGGGAACTTTCAGGGAACGTTCTTAGAACTTTTTTCTGTTAGCTGGGTATATGAATCACTTCAGACTCACACCCACATGAGCCAGTGCTTAAAGGGGTCATATGATGAAAATGTTAGCATTGCCACTTTGTAGGTGTGAGCAAAAATAGGTCATTGAAATTTGGCTTTCATTATGATGTCATAAGGATATCTTATTAGAATAATACCGCCTCCTTAATCTGAACTCTCCAACCACTGCACTGCCGTTTAGTGCAGAGAGAAAGAGAGAGAAAAGAAGGACTTGACAGCACAATTGAGTTTGAATTACAACAAACCACCATCATTGTGATCAGTGGTTGCACTTCATCCGCTCATTTGCATTTTAAAAAACACACCCAAAACGACACATTTTTGGACTTGACAGCACAATAGAGTTTCAATTACAACAAACCACCATCATTGTGATCAGTGTTTGCACTTCATCCTCTCATTTGCATTTTAAAAAACACACCCAAAACGACACATTTTTGCTCAAACCTACAAAGTGGCAATGCTAACATTTTCATCATATGACCCCTTTAATGTGCAATATATTTGCAAAAAACTGGCCCTGATGCTTCTTTATACAGCTGGGCCACATTTGCAACATCATATGTGGGCCACTTCAGACTCACACCCACATGAGCCAGTGCTTACTGTGCTACATGTTTGCCAAAACCGGCCCGGATAAGTTTTAAAAGAACTGGGCCACATTTGCTAAATCATATGTGGGCCACTTTAGACACACACCCACATGAGCCGGTGCTTACTTTGCCATATCTTTGCCAAAACTGGCCCAGACCTATTTGTAAAGAACTGGGCCACATTTGCTGCAAAATGTGAGGGCCACATTTGGTTTATTCCAAGGTTAGGCCGTTTCTGTTGTGCAGCATTTTTGCCAAAGGTGGCCCACATGTGATTTGATATATTTGGCCCATTTTTGCTATTTTACATGTGAGCCACTTTAGGTTCACATCCCTTTTATGTGGGCCATAAGAAGGCCAGCAGTGCCGCATGTTCGCCTGAAGTGGCCCACATGTGCTTGCTATCTGGGATGCTATCTAATGGCAATTCGAACATATTTTACAAGTTGTACAAATTAATTTATAAATTTTTGTATGATTTGCCTTAGCCCCTGTGACATTGGGGTTTGGGGAAGGGTTTTGTTATTTGTTTTTGTTTTATGATAAACATATACGCATTAGCCAACTCGGAAAATAGGTACAAATTCTTGAGATCAGACTGCACTGTAAAGAAACTATTTCTATTTCTAATCTGTATATAACTTAAAAACAAATAGTTAAACAGTTTCAACTTAAATTTATCAGTTATTCCAACTTTTTTTTAGCAAAAACTTTAAAAAGGTTGAATTGATAACTGTTTAAAATCGATGTTTTTTTTCAGTGAGTACAAGAAAACAACACATGTATTTGTTTTTTCCCATTTGTTCAAGAAAAAAAGATACAAAAAAAAAAAAAGATTTTGGCTTGGTTTACCTTTTTTAAATGATCATTTACAAGAAAACATGTCAGATGCACTTAGAGGGTTTTGCATCTCAGCTCATCTCAAGATGAATTTATTTTCTTTACACTCATAATGCAAGTTGTTTTACAAAAATTATCTATTTAGTAGGAGGAGACAATCAGACTATCTGTATTCAGATGCAGTCTCACTCCTCCTCTAAATGTGACTGTGTTCAGTGTAACTTCAGCAGAGGGAGATTAAAGCAACAAGATATTTAAACAGATATTTACAGTACATTTATTATAATGACAAGCTGGGAAAAAATTTTAATGTTCTTCATTACATATTTCTGGGGTAAGTCCATTTTTAAACATTTTGTTAAATTATAGAACAAATTAATGAGACATGGAAATAAAATTAGTCACTATTTTTCTGTTTCAGGCTGTAAATCTCAAGATGCTGTAACCCAGAATACAAGATTTCAAACAGCTCTTGAAGGATCAGCTGTAACAATCTATTGTACATATAAAAGCACTAATCCATCTTCAACTCTCTATTGGTACCAGCAAAAAATCAATGGATTCCCAAAGTACATGCTGAGCAGATTTAGTAATGATGACAAAGAGTTCAAGAAGAGATTTAATGCAGATATTGACACATCTTCAAAATCATTTCCATTGACTATTCAGGATCTTCATGTGTCTGACTCTGCTGTGTATTACTGTGCTCTGCAGCCCACTGTGACTAAAACACATTCAACACTCATACAAAAACCTTGAGCAGCTAAATATCTAAACACAACTGCACTAGCATTAGCCCATAACAGGAAAAAGTTCTAAGAACGTTCCCTGCAAGTTCCCAAAAACGTTCTGCCAAAGTAAAAGTGTCCAGTTTGCTTGATGTTCTAAGAACGTTTCTGTTTTGTGTGAATGTTAAAGGAATGTTACATTTTACCATTTTCAAACGTTATGACAATGTCATGTTTTAACGTTCACACAATGTTTAAAACAACAACTGTTTTTTATATTGACTTTTATTATTTTAAAACTTTTATAAAACATTATTTCCGAATGTTCAGTAAAAATATTGCTGTAGAAAACAAAATTCATTTGATGATTTATTTCATTTAAAGTTTTATAACAGTTTTAAAATAATAAAATGCAATGTATCATTCCTCCAGAACATCAAGAAAACTGGACACTTTTTATGTTGGCAGATGTTTTTTGGGAATGTTGGGAACTTTCAAGGAACATTCTTAGAACTTTTCTCTGTTAGCTGGGAGCTGAAGTTCACTGAACTGTCACCATTGAGATAAAACTGTGCCCACAATAGGCTTTTCATCTTAAAAAAGAATAAGAAATGAACAAGAATGAACACAACAAACTGAGGCAGTGGTTCTCAACTCCAGTCCTCGGGACCCACTGCTCTGCAAATTTTGGATGTCTGTCATATCTAACACACTCAGTTCAGTTCATGGAATCTATCCTAACGAGCTGATGATCTGAATCAGGTGTGTTAAATAAGGGAGAAATGCACAATATGCAGAGCAGTGGGTCCGAGGACTGGAGTTGAGAACCACTGAACTGAAGTGTCTTTGTTTATTTTCATATGATAATGCGATCTACTTTAACATCAACTGTAAATACCACTCTTAACCTGAGGATGGCAATATCTACACATACATGACAAATCCTAAAACTGAAGCCTTGAATGTAAGAAACTCAACAGTTCTTAAACATTATCATGACATCAGTCAACATGACAAGCAGCAAACAATCTGTCTCCTACAGCTGAGCACTTACATGACATTTTTTGTCTTTTCCTTTCAGAGAAAATTAAAGATGAATTGTAGATTGTTTATTTTATTCATTTTTATCTTTAATTTATATGGTAAGCAATCAAAAGCTCCTTACGAAACTTTTTATTGTTGCAAGTTTTTATTATTTTCATATAAATGTCACTGATTGTGTGACTGTGTTCTTTATCGTTACAGGAATATTTGGCAAAGATGCTGTCAATCAACCAAAGGAGGACAGAACTGCCATTAAAGGAGAGCAGATTACTTTGAACTGTGAATATGAATCACTTCAAGATGCCCCATATCTTTAATGGTACATTCAACGCTCAAACAACCTCCCTGAATATATACTGATGAGATACAAGTTTGGATCAAGCAACAGCTCTGATTTTAAAGACAGATTTGATGCCAAATTGGACACAAAATCAGTTCGTCTGATAATTCAGGATCTTCATGTGTCTGACTCTGCTGTGTATTACTGTGCTCTGAAGCCCACAGTAACTAAACAGACTGAAGCACTTAAACAAAAACCTGGGACCTCATTTATAAAATGATTCGTAGAAACCACCCTACGTTTGATCTTTCGATCATTTATAAAAAATGCGTACATGTGATTTATAAACCGAACGTATGTGCAGAAAACGTGCATACCCCTTTCTTTCAGATGTGAAATTTATAAATCGCAAATGATTTTGAACTTGTGCGCAGCTGAGCAGTTTCAGGTCTCCGCCTTTAAACGTTGCTTAATTAATGTCCAAAAACCTGCAGCAATCAGACAAGCAAAACTGAATACCTCTGCTCAGACCCTGGCGTGGGGCTAAGCACCCCATTTTTATAAATATGGACTTTGTCGTGGATTTTTTTCATATGCACACTTTAAGATCAAATCTGCGTGTACGCACGCTTTATAAATGAGCCCCCTGGTGTTCATCAGTGCTTCCCACATAGCAATTTTGTTCCGACCCAGCTCCGGCACACACAACCAGTTTTCCTCGGCCCACATACAATGAAGAATGACGGCCCTACACTGGCCCAGTTCTGGGTTAATAGCCCATAACCGGCCCGTAACCAGCCCAGAACAGGCCCTGCAAACAAGTGTACGATGGCCCTTTTTCTGGGCATAGCCTTAGGGCACCATGCAGGTTTGCTCACTGGCGAAACGTTGGCCCTTTAGCGCTGGCCCTGCATCCCCAGTAAGCCCTCATGCAGCAAATCCCCAAGACTTAAATGAACACTGCTGGATGTATATACTGTCCCAATTTTACAGAGTGTTAAAAAGTAACACTGAAGCAGAATTAAAAACTCTGTTATCCTCTCTCTCACCATTTCTGTCTGAAACCTTAATTGCATTTTATATCTTACTTGTGGACTCTTGGCCCTTGAGTTTTTATATGTTAGTTTTCCCTTGGTTGTGCCTCATGTTGTGATGCATTTTCGTTTATCAATATATTTTTGTGGTTTTACAAGAAAACACCTTCTCCAGAATACATCAATTGAGAATGTATTGTTTACATAACCCCATGTTTTAATCTATCTGAATAAAAAGGAGAAATGTTTATTACTAATCTTTATATCAGTATCTGGTAACTCACGCTTTTTAAACAACTGACAAATACATTTGTTATAAACATTTTACAGTGCATTGCTTTAACAAGTATACATTTTAAATAATTTGCATGGTGGTTTTGAATTTTTTGTCATTTTGGTGTCCAGTGTAACTCTTTATTATTGTGCTGTTAGAGTCAGAGTACACAAGCATATATCCACTAGAACAAACAGCTCACCAACATTTATTCTTAGTAAATATTATTATGGTAAAGAAACAACTGAGGAAGTTTTTAAGAAGAGATTTTCAACAATACTGGATTTTACATCTCGCAAGACACTCACTTAATAGAAAACTCTAAATAAACATGAGATTAAGCGAGTATCTGGCAAACGCGAGCGTCACTTTTATTATAAACCCTTCAGACGCGTGTGCAGCAGGCACTTATTTTGATATGACACATGATGAATAGGTTCACATGAAGCACCAAACACATATTTTGAAATGACGAACCACACATATGATGGGCTACATACATGTTGTGACGAGCTGCTGTGTGTTACTGTGCTCTGACAACCACTGTGACTAAAACACAATCAACACTCAATAACATCTTTCACCAAATTTTTATTTTAGTGGATTTACTTCAAAAGAGCTACATGTTTTTCACCAAGAAAATGCTGGTAAACTTTAAAGGAATTGTCAAGTAAAAATTAAATGCAATTATCAGTAGTTTTAATTACAATTCTTAAGGACATTTGCAAGTAAATTTTGCTCACTCTTGATTGCATGATATAAAGAAATAATGTAGAAATCAAGCATCAGATTTCTGTAGATTATTCATGCTTTGCAAAACTGTAGGTATTAAAAGTTTTCCACCACAAGGAGGCATTGTCCCTTAAATTCTTATAAAGGTCTGTGTGAGATGAGGATCTGACAACACAAAGAAAAACTAAAGATACAAAGACTCACAAGAGGTAAAGAGTTTTAAACTGTAAGCAACAATGGCAAAAATAGTTATTACTATTCTTATCTTCACAGCACATGATTTTGGTAAGGATGTTGTTTTATTATTTACACTATTTATTACTTACTATTTGAGATTTTCAATATATGCAAATGATTAATGGATAAATATATTTTTTCCAGTATGTTTGGGAAAGGACAGTGTTGAACAGACTTCAAGAGAAATTACTTCAAATGAAGGAGATCAAGTTACTCTACCATGCAAATTTTCGACCACTGCTACAAATGCATATCTTTTCTGGTACAAACAGCTACCAAACAGATCACCAATGTTCATTTTGAGTGAATTTACAATTGGTAGAGGAACGACTGAGCCTGAATATCAGAAGAGATTTCATGCCAAAATGAACTCAACATTGAAATCAGTTCGTCTGATAATTCAGGATCTTCAAGTGTTTGACTCTGCTGTGTATTACTGTGCTCTGCGGCCCACTGTGACTAAAACACATTCAACACTCATACAAAAACCTTGTCTGAACTTTCAGGATGTCTGAAATCATTTAATTTCTCACATTAAACATGTAATGCCTTTTACAAACCACAGAATGACAGCCAGTATTTTCTTGTAATTTACTAATTTAAATTTATTTACATTCATTTCCAAAATATTTGTATAATCAGTTTGAAAATATTGATTAAATATCACATTACCTGTGAACTCATCTACATTTAAATAATCTATAGCAGTGTTTCCCAACCACTGGGGCGGGGCCCACAGGGGTGCCTCAGAAGATTTCCAAGGGGGCCTCAAATTAATAAAACAAGCAAAAGTCAAGATGTTTCTTGTTTATTTGGACATTTTAGCGAACATACATCTGTCTAGTCCTTCCAAGCTCTAGTAATTTTATTTGAAAAAAAAAAATGAGTGAGTGAAGACCCTTCAAATATTGTTGTGGGCAACCAGGGGGCCTTGAAGTTAAAAAGGTTGGGATCCACTGATCTATAGTGATTGCAACTTTTGTGGTTTTCAATACTAAATATAGTTAAAGGGGACATATTATGAAAATCTGACTTTTTCCATGTTTAAGTGCTATAATTGTGTCCCCAGTGCTTCTATCAACCTAGAAAATATTAAAAAGATCAACCCAATAACTTAGTTTTGGTAAACCATTTTCTGCAAGCATGTGAAAAATAGGTCATTGTAATTTGGCCCTTATTGTGATGTCAGAATAAGGTAATACCGCCCCCTTTATCTGCACTATCCAACCACAGCACAACCATTTAGTATGGAGAGAAAGAGAGAGATAAAATATTTCACAGCACAATTGAGTTTCAATTGCAACAAACCACCATCATTGTGATCAGTGGTTGCACTTCATCCGCTCATTTGCATTTTAAATGACACACCCAAAACGGCACACTTTTGCTCAGACCTATTTTAGACTTAGTTTTCATCTTTAAAAAAATCTCATAATATGTCCCCTTTAATGACTTGCTAGGTTTCAAATGAACTCAAGAAAAATTCAGGACATACAACATCTGCACCACTAGGGGGAAGCATTGCTTAAATTTAAAGGTGATGATCTGATTGCTGAGAATATCAATAGAAATGATTTACACAGAGACTAACATCAGGTCACAAACTCACTTTATCTCACTGTAGCAATGGCAAAGTGGATGATTGTTGCTCTTTTCCTTATAGCTCATGAATCTGGTAAGAACATTCATGTATTTTGTTTTAGTGTCTTTAAGTTGCATCTGTGGTAAATAAATGCATTCTCGCATAAAACATATCCTCAATATTGTTTTACATTTAATTTCAGGTAGTAACTCTCAGGAGAGTGTTGACCAGAGTAAAAGATTTCAAACAGCTTTTGAAGGAGAAGCTGTAAATATCACATGTACATTTGAAACCACAGATACATCACCAGATCTCTTCTGGTACCAGCAAAGGGTGAATGAATTACCAAAGTACATGCTGAACAGATTTGATACTGATAAAGATTTCAAAGATAGATTTCATGGACATTTCAGCACAACCTCAAAATCATTTCCATTGACAATTCAGGATCTTCATGTGTCTGACTGTGCTGTGTATTACTGTGCTCTGCGGCCCACAGTCACTAAAACACATTCAACACTCATACAATAAACTTTAGCAGTTTAATTTATAAATAAAGTAGAATTTTAAAATTAATAAATTCTTTATGCTGTTAAATTTACAGTTACTGTTGCCATTGCTAAAAGCCTTCTTGAATCTGTGATTTTGACATTAATCAGCATTGCCTGTCAAGGTGAAGACTTGTAATCTTAGCCAAATGTAATCTTAGCATCTTTTGTTTTGCCACTTACCCAAAATGTGCACTTTTCTTTTAAATAAAAGTCAGTAACTGCATTCAGCTGAACCTTAAAATGAAGTTAATTTAATATCAAAGTCACTTTCTAATTACTTTTGCACTGGTTTAAAACTAGATTATTGATGGTTATTTATTGCTTTTTAGTGATATGATCTACTACATATTAACAAATGTCAATGGTAATACCACTTTTAGGCTGAGGATGGCAATATCTACACATACAACACCTAAAACATAAACCTTGGCAGTGAGAAACTCATTATCATGATATCAATCATCATTACAAGCAGCAAACAAAGTGACTTCTACAGCTGAGCACGTACATTACATTTTATCTGAGTTCAAAGATGATTTATAGGTTATTTATTTTATTCATTGTAATCTTTGATTTATATGGTAAGAAACTGAAAATCCTTCATAAAACCTTTTCTTGTTGTAAGTTTTTATTATTTTCTTATGAATTTCATTGATTGTGTGACTTTGCTCTTTATTATTACAGGATCATTTGGCAAAGATGCTGTCAATCAACCAAAGGAGGACAGAACTGCCATTAAAGGAGAGAAGATTACTCTGAACTGTGAATATGAATCAACTCAAACTACAACATATCTTTACTGGTACATTCAGCGCTCAAAAAACCTCCCTGAATATATACTGATGAGGAGCAAATATACATCAAGCAACAGCTCTGATTTTAAAGACAGATTTGATGCCAGATTGGACACAAAATCAGTTCCTCTGATAATTCAGGATCTTCATATGTCTGACTCTGCTGTGTATTACTGTGCTCTGCAGCCCACTGTGACTAAAACACATTCAACACTCATACAATAACATGATATAAGATTCAAGAGTTTATTGTCATATGTACAGAAAATGCACTACTGAAATTCTAACTTTGTGAATCCTCTAGCACAAAATATAATAATAATATCTGGACAAAATGTTAATTCTGGTCTGAAAAAAACACACTACTCTAATTTGGTTGTAATTAACAAATTAGAAAAACTATTTATGTTTAAGTGATTGATTTGGTTAAGTTCCAAAGTTAAAAGACTAACAAAGATAAAGAGAATTCGACCAGAAATCATTTATTTAGCAGAATTATGTAAGACTGTATTTCAATGCACATTTACTCTTAACAAAAACAGCCCTGCTATTATAAAAACTAACCCTGCAATCATGGGCAGATAAAATAACTGATGACTTTCAATCAATAAATTCAAGAAAAGTCAGGGTTTCGGGAGATCTATCTTAAAAAGAGGAAACAGATCCATAAACCGTGACAACAACATACTGATTCAGCAATATGTCTTATAAATTTGCCATAGAGATTCCCTATGCTGGTCAGCAGCTAGATAAACAATCACTAGTAATTGATTTGTATAATCAAAATGCATTACTTTATTAAACTATACAATAAGTTATATTCAGTGTTATCCAGTTAGAATATTGTAAAGAGATGAGTGACAATACATATTTTAATACTTTACACGTTTCTAGACTTTTAAGTTTTCCCGACGTGGCATGGGTCCTTATTAATAAAATGCTGTGTAGAAACTGGCCTAAATTTGATCTCACGATCATTTTTCAAAAGTGCGTATGTGTGATTCATAAAACAATGTGAAATCCATAAATTGCAAATGATCTTGAAATTGTGCGCAGCTAAATAGTTTTAAATCTCTGCATTTAAACAATGCCTAATTAATGTCATTGAAATATAAAAAAGCCCCTTTCAATGTTTAAATCCTACAAACAGCAAGAAAGAATTATATTTCCAAAAACATGCAGCAATGCAGCACGCTTTATAAATGAGGCCCCAGGACTCTCAGATTTATGTCTCCTGACTTAGCAAGATGTATGAAGGTGACTAAAGTAACTATTTCTGAGCAAGCATGGGGCGCCAGACCTAAAAGTATTAGTTAACCCTGCAACCTCTAACTAAGATCACACTGACAATTTGTGATCGCGAGATCTACTTAACAGCCAACGTAAGACTTGGTGCGATATTGGGTTTATAAGAATTTATAATTAATAAAAAACTAAAATATGACCAACAGATAATTGGAATTATTCACTAAATGTATATCAATTGGAGTCAGATTAAAATACAACCAGAAAAAATTGTGTTATAGGCGGCAAAAATGTGAGAAGACAAGATCCTTTCACCACTTCATTTGAATTCCTTCGTTGGGCCAAGTGGGTGTCTCTTTACATATGAAATACCCAGTCTCACAAAGTTTTGTGATATATAGTCACATATTGTTTTGATTCTTTTTTCGTGCTATTATCACAATTTTTTGCATTTTTTTGTGATCGTATAATTTATTCCTGTTTTCGTGTGATTATCACGTATTGGTTACTGGTAAACTGCTTTTTCCTATTTTCAAACCATTGTCGCTTCGGTTTAGGGTTAGATTTGGTGCTTGCATTAGAATGTCACTTTATATATTGGTTTATACTATTTTTTCTGATTTATTTTTTTATATGTCGCCTGGCGTTAGGGTTAGAGTTGGGTTTGGTTAGGGATGTCATTTTATGTAAATCTAACCCTAAACCGAAGCGACAATGGTAAGAAAATAGGAAAAAGCAGTTGAGTAACCAATACGTGATAATCACACAAAAATAGGAATTCGTTACACGATCACGAAAAAACGCGAAAATATGTGATAATAGCACGAAAAAAGAATCAAATAAACACGTGACTATATAACGAAATTTCGTGAGACTGGGCTGTAGGAAGTTTCATGCGGTTTTGTGTGAATTACAGAGACTGACAATAACCAAATTGTATATTTATTTTTTTCACTGATATTCTTGTTTGTTTGTTTTAGGTGTAATAAATGCAGATTAGATCGGTCCAAATAAAGATGCAATAATCATAAGTGAACACAATAAAGAGAGGTGGACCTTTATTCCAGACATTCCTCATTCAGAGTCTCCTTCATGCATGCTAGAGATGTAAACAGGACACAATAAAGTCCTTAGCTCTGAGTCCTCCTGAAAAGAGAAACATTAGCAGAGTACAAACCAACACCTCAAAGCTCTGTGTCTCAGGCCCTGTGCTAAGAGACTGAAACAGAGCACCCAACTTCTTGGCTCCCGCTGAGATAGACAATAACAGATCATCGAAATACCAACCAAGTTTGTGAATCTCTCTTTGAGATTTTACAGCTCCTTGTTCTGAGTTCGACAACAGAGACTGAACCAGACCCAGATAGCAAGCACATGTGGGCCACTTCAGGCAAAGATGCGGCACTGCTGGCCTTCTTATGGCCCGAATAAAAGGGATGTGAACCTAAAGTGGCTCACATGTAAAATAGCAAAAAATGGGCCAAATATATCAAATCACATGTGGGCCACCTTTGGCAAAAATGCTGCCCAACAGAAACGGCCTAACCTTGGAATAAACCAAATGTGGCCCTCACATTTTGCAGCAAATGTGGCCCAGTTCTTTACAAATAGGTCTGGGCGAGTTTTGGCAAAGATATGGCAAAGTAAGCACCGGCTCATGTGGGTGTGTGTCTAAAGTGGCCCACATATAATGTAGCAAATGTGGCCCAGTTCTTTTAAAACTTATCCGGGCCGGTTTTGGCAAACATGTAGCACAGTAAGCACTGGCTCATGTGGGTGTGAGTCTGAAGTGGCCCACATATGATGTTGCAAATGTGGCCCAGCTGTATAAAGAAGCATCAGGGCCAGTTTTGGCAAAGATATTGCACATTAAGCACTGGCTCATGTGGGTGTGAGTCTGAAGTGATTCATATACCCAGCTAACAGAAAAAAGTTCTAAGAACGTTCCCTGAAAGTTCCCAAAAATGTTTTAAATATCAACTGTTTTTATATTGACTTGTTTGCTTGTTATGTAAATGATAGAGAAACATTGCATTTTATTATTTTATAAAACATTATTTCTGAAAACAGTAAAAATATTGCTGTAGAAAGCAAAATTCACTTATTAGGTTTAGATGTTGATGCTTTGTTTAATTTTAAGTCACCATTATTGTGATTAGTGTTTGTTTTAGTTGGACCCTTGACTTATTTATAAGAAGTTCCGTGGCTGCCTTACTTTGTGTGTATAAAACACATTTGTTATGGTAGTGTAAAATTATTTACAATAAAGTTGCAATTCTGTGGTGGTTGGTATATAATGGTAACAATCATAATCTAATTAATTGGTTTACTTTTAAGAGTTTTTATCTGTCAAAATATGTATGAAGTCCAGCACTTTCACAGCAGTTTGATATTAAGGAGTTATAGAAACTTTGGCAAAAATTAACTGCTGTATATTTGGGACGTACAAACATCAAGAATCAGACTATGAATCTCAACCATGGTGACAAAGAAAATTGTAAAAAGTTAATTATTTATCCATGTTGCAATGCATGCTGGGAGTCCCGGATGAGATTTGTAATTTGTTAATACCCAGCATGCATTGCAGCATGAAGTTTTTCATTTAATAGTCACCATGGTTGAGATTTATACTCTGATTGTGGCATCACACTGGCTTGCTCGTGGTTGAGATGTGTTAAACAGGAGTGGACCACACAAGTGCCATGAAGCATGCCAGGTGTGGGCCGAATCTGGGCAAGAATTTATATCAACTACTACCCGGATTTGGGCCAGATCTGCATTGTTTGCTTTGTGCTTGGCTGACGTGTGGCATTTCTATGGCTTGCTTGTGGCAAAGTTCTGGAAAAAAGAAGTGGACCGCTCAAGTGCCATCATTCCATGCCAAAGGTGGGCCAGATGAAAGTGTCAGATGTGAGCCAGAACTGGGCCACAGCAATTTTGCTATCTGGGGATCGACCACAACCTTCAGTTTCACTACTACTCACAAATGTGTGTTTTCAGAATGAGTTTTTATGAAAGTATTAACACCTTATATCCTTATAACCTTAATATGTGATGTGCCATTTATAACAAAAGTGAAAAGACTTGATTCACTTTATTGGTATTTTATTGATAAAGGCTTATCTGTTCCTATATTTGTGAACATACAGTATAACGTTTAAATAACTATTTTACAAATATTATAAAACATAAAAAATTGTAAAAGATATTGGGCACAAACTGCAAGCTGCAAGTGTCCAGCTGCACAGCTGTGTCTTTCCTCTTTCCTCGCCTGTTCACTATAGTTTAACTCAAACACACCATGTAGTTATTTGACACACATACTTTTTACGAGAGGCTCCACCTCATTAATGTCTATGGAGTGTACACATTACGAACCACACCCATCAAGATATTAATATTTAACACAGTTTAACTTAACTAATAAACTAATACTTTATTGATTTAAAACACCACAGCTTTATTTCACTCTTCACCCATAACATACAGTACAGTAAAGTTGTATCCAGGGTAAGATCGGAGCATTTTTTGAAATGTCACTGTACTGTATGACTGTTAACATGGATACACAGATGACTTTACTCATGATTCTCACTGCAGTTTCAGGTAAATATACTTTTATCACATTACAAAATCACCAGACTGAGCTACCAGTAAATATCATTTGATTAGATGCTACAGTATGTTTAAAGGACTGAGATGTAATATGTTTTAATATTTCTGATGACAGAAAAGTAATGAATTTCATTTCAGGTGCATTTTCTGATAAAATTGGACCAAGAGAAGAAGAAACAAATATAATCAGACGTGAAGGAGAATCTGTGACACTGAGTTGCACATATAAGACAACCAGCAGTTATGTTGAGCTTTACTGGTACAGACAGCAGCCTAACAGTGAACCTCAGTATTTAGGACATGAAGGTTCCAGATCATCAGAATCATCCACTCAACACAATATTAAGAGTGTAACACTGTCAGATTCAGCTTTATATTACTGTGCTCTGAGAGCTGCAGCCCAGTGATACAAAATACCTGAGAGTCTTTACAAAAACTTAATGTGCTATAAACTGTCTTTAATCAAACCACATCAAACCACTATTAGTTTTTATAAACCACAGCTCTAGAAATAAGAGTATGTGGCCACACCTGTGAATTTGGGAGATTATAATATAATTTATGTGTTATTTAAACTGTGCCACCTCATGACACTGCAGGAGAAGATAAATAAACCTCTAAGCACATTTAATTGAATCTGCATACAGAAGTCATCACCACAAAACACTGACAGTGAATTTGCTTCAGAGGGGAACAATGTGTCTCACACATCTACTTCACTATTAAATACAGTATGTGACTCAATATGTCAGATTCAGCTTTATATTATTGTGCTGTTAAAGTAGGAGCCCAAAAGGAGGAGCTTGCTGAGAACATCCTCTGTTAGACTGAATTTACTTCAGTAAGTTTATGTTGCCAGTGAAATAAAAACATCATCATAAAATGATGCTGTTTGTTTATATTTTACTATTTTCTTTTGCAGGTATGTTTTCTTTTCCAGATTGTCAGGAAATTATTTGCTTTACTTTTTCTATATACTGTAAGACTCTATGCTAACTACATGTTAAACATACGTTTTATCTTTGTTTTTCTGCAGTAAAGAGTTTTGGGAATATTACTCCAGTTCACACTGAGATGTACAGGACAGAAGGAGAAAATATTTCTCTATCCTGCGACTACTCTTCAGCAGTGAGTCTATATTGGTATCGCCAATATCCCAGATCAGCTCCTGAATTTCTTTTCCTTATTCTACATGCTACAGGTAAAGTTTTACAAAAGTCTGAAGTTGTGGATCCTCGATTTACTGGAAAACTAAATGAGAAGAAAACCCAAGTGATTTTGGAGATCTCTTCTGCTCGACTAACAGACTCTGTAATGTATTACTGTGCCATGGAGCCCACAGTGACAGGAAACTGAAGTACAATGTACAAAAACTCAAACAAAGTTACAGTAACAAAAGCTACAGACACAACACAACACCACATATTTCAATCAACATCAGTGATTCTTCAATTCAAATGGAATGCACTGACTGATGAAATGTAGACGTCAAATACAATGTAAATCACTATGAAAAAAGTTATACACAGTAAAATGTTCAATAAACACTGCTTTGTGTTTATATAATCCACACACAGAAGGGTGTTATAAAGACTGGTGTTAAAAATTTAACACTGAATCAGTGTTGAAGTTAATGAGATAATGAAGTGATGATTAAGACATTAATGGTGAACATCTGCTGGGTCATTCTGTGTCAAATCAACTACATTATGGAAATTTCCCTAGAAATGTTTTCCACGGTTTTTGGTTAGGGAAGATGTGGATTGTTTTTGTCGGCACTACATCTTCTACACACTTCCTTATGAAACACGTTACCGTTTCTGAGTACACCTCTATGTCGCCATCAGACGCTGCCCGGAACATGTCCCAGTCCACGTGATCAAAACAGTCCTGTAGTATAGCGTCTGATTGGTCTTCCCAGCATTGAATCATCCTGAGGGCGGGTGCTTCCCGTTTCAGTTTCTGCCTATAAGCAGGCAGCAGCAGAATGGAAGAGTGATCCGATTTGCCGAAAGGTGGGCGTGTGAGAGGTTTGTAGGCGTTCCGGAAGGGAAAATAGCAGTGGTCCAGTGCACGGTCGCCACGCGTGTTGATGGTGATGTGTTGAAAATATTTCGGAGCTATTGTTCTGAAGTTGGCTTTGTTAAAGTCCCCCATAACAATAAACGCTGCATCTGGGTGCGCGGTTTCCTGCTCACTTATATTCCCATACAGTTCCTTGAGTGCCTGGTCTGTGTTGGCTTGTGGGGGAATGTAAACAGCGGTGACTATGACAGCTGTGAATTCCCTCGGTAGCCAGAATGGTCGACACAGAAGCATATGAAATTCCAGATCAGGGGAGCAGAAGGATTTAATAGTGTGTAGGTTCCTTTCATCACACCACGAGTTGTTGATAAAGAAACAAACGCCCCCACCTCTGCTTTTCCCTGTGAGCTCTTTCGATCTGTCCGAGCGGTGTACGGAGAACCCCGTGAGCTCGATGGCTGAGTCTGGAACCATTGCAGACATCCAGGTTTCTGTGAGGCAAATAATGCAACAGTTCTTTGTTTCTCGTTGGTATGAGATACGTGCCCGCAGTTCGCAAAGTTTGTTGTCCAGTGACTGAACGTTAGCCAACAAAATTGATGGGAGAGGAGGTCGGAGGGGACGACGTCTGAGTCTGACAAGGACGCCGGCTCTCTTCCCTCTTTTCCGGCGGCGTTTCCTCGGTCGTGCCCGTGCAGCCCAGACAAAGGGCTCCGATGCGGTGTCTGTAAACAAAACGCCGGCGTTCAGGAACTCAAAGTCCGGTTTGCGTTCCGCAACGTAGGAACCAATGTTTAAAAGCGTGTGTCTGTCGTAGACAGTTATACAAACAACATCCAACACGTTGAGCAACAAAAAAACAAGTAAGACAAACGAAAAACTGCAAAGTTTACTCGGAGCTCGTAACACGGCTGCCATCCTCGGCGCCATCTTGGACCACACCAGTGCCAGAGGTGTCAAATCCATGTGCCAGGAGTAAAAGTCCTCCCCAGTATTTTGTTCCAATCACCTGGATTTGCTAATTAGTACAGTTTTTCAGCAGGAGGTGACCTCCTGGTTCGTTGGTGTTTTAAGCCCTCAACCAAGCCTTCAAGGCAGCGCTGTCTGGAAGGCACTCCCCATGCCCCGAGCGTTTCAGCCAATCACAGCACTGGTGCTAGATATCGAGCCTTCCGCCAGCTTCTGGCAGTTTGAGCTCACCGGTGGTCAGGTGAGTAGTGCAGATATGGTAAGATAGGAATGTGACTGTATTTGAATTCAGCTCGAAATGTTTTGAGCATTCAAGGGACGTGTTACCGCGTTTTCATGTGTCTGTGGCGCAACTTTTTTATGTGCCAGTTTCACGTATTGGTTGCTCAATTGTTTTTAGATGCTTAGATTTGGGGTTTTCGTCTGATTTTTAAACTGTTTTCAAGCAAGGATAAAGTTGCGTTTGGCATAAATGCGGATGTCATTTTAAGCATTGGTTTATTTGTCAGAATTTTAAATTCCCCAAGAACCCCAATCACAAGCAACAATGGTAAGAAATTAGGAAAATCAATTGTGCAACCAATACGTGAAACTGGCATGAAAAAATGCGCCACAGACACGTGAAAACATGGTAACACGTCCCTTAAACGCTCGAAACATTTCGAGCTGAATTCAAATACATTCACATTCCTATCTTACCAAAAACTGCTGATCACTACTCACCTGACCAACGGTGAGCTCAAACTGCCAGAAGCTGGTGGAAGGCTCGATATCTAGCACCAGTGCTGTGATTGGCTGAAACGCTCGGGGGATGGGGAGTGCCTTCCAGACAGCGCTGCCTTGAAGGCTTGGTTGAGGACTTAAAACACCAACGAACCAGGAGGTCACCTCCTGCTGAAAAACTGTGCAAATTAGCAAATCCAGGTGATTGGAACAAAATACTGGGGAGGACTTTTACTCCTGGCACATGGATTTGACACCTCTGCTCGACTCGAGACACATACTTTTTAAACGATTCAGTCCGATTAGGTGTACTGATTGCTTGATTTTTTTTCCCAAACCAGTTCAGATAGGAGTTTTACTTAAACATGAGCTCAGGGGCAGAAAGAAATTTGATTGGTTCACAAAAATGACCAATGAAAGTCCTCAACCGGAGCCTTCAAGGCAGCTTCTGCAGTGAAGCAGTTCGAGCTCACCGTTGGTCAGGTGAGTAGCGCAGATGGTTAGATAGGAATGTGACTGGTTTGGAATTCAGCTCGAAATGTTTTGAGCGTTTAAGTTACGTGTTACCACGTTTTCACGTCTCCGTGGCACGACTTTCTTTTTCGTGCCAGTTTCACGTAATGGTTACTCAATTTTTTTTCCTTTTTTCAAACCATTGTCGTTTGGGATTGGGGTTAGATTTGTGGGTTTTTTTTTTTCATTTTTAAACTGTTTTCGCGCGAGGATGAAGTTGGGTTTGGGTTAGAATGGCAGTGGTTTATACATTTATTTGTCAGAAATTTAAACTGCTTTCACTTGATGTTGGGGTTAGAGTTGGGTTTGGGTTAGGATGTCATTTTACATAACAGAAAGTTGTTCTAACCCCAATCCCAAACGACAATGGTAAGAAAATGGGAAAAACAATTGAGTAAACATTACGTGAAACTGGCACGAAAAAGAAAGTCGTGCCACGGACACGTGAAAACGTGGTAACACGTAACTTAAACGCTCGAAACATTTCGAGCTGAATTCAAAACAGTCACATTCCTATCTAACCATCTGCGCTACTCACCTGACCAACGGTGAGCTCGAACTGCTTCACTGCAGAAGCTGCCTTGAAGGCTCCGGTTGAGGACTTTCATTGGTCATTTTTGTGAACCAATCAAATTTCTTTCTGCCCCTGAGCTCATGTTTAAGTAAAACTCCTATCTGAACTGGTTTGGGAAAAAAAATCACGCGTACTGATTCAAGTCGTTCACTGAAAAGAACCAGTTCAAAAGAACGATTCGTTCACGAACTGGACATCACTAAAACGTTCAGTGAAGTTGTAAGATCCACATGTGAGTTTTGCTTATAACAAGTTTCTTTGCAGCAAATGACATGCTTTAGCACACACTCTTACAAAAATCAAACATTACTATGAAAAGTCAAAGAGTCAAACTACCCAACTAAAGGAATCACTGATCTTTATTATGGTGACAAAAGATTTTCAATAAAACGTCAGCATATACATCTCTGTTAATTAAAAAAAGAGAGAGAGAGAGAGAGAGAGAGAGAGAGAGAGAGAGAGAGAGAGAGACAGCATTTAAGGTGGAACTTTATCTATGAGCAGTGCTATGTTTTTGAACATTCATATATAAAGATTACAGTACATTATTTTAACAGCTTATCAAAATATTCTACAAAAATACACGTGATGTTTATGTTTTTTGACTCAGAACTCATAGACCACATTTGTATAAAATATTTTTGTTTTGATTTCCCGAACCTCTTTTGGACATCTACCTGACGTCCAAGAGGGGTCATAGTCAGACGTCCAGATACTGTACCAGAACTGCACGTTGTATAGACATACAGATAAGGTCCTGGACCAACCGACCTAATACAGACATGATCTGCACGTCGAGCGGACGTCTCATGTTTGGTGGGTATATAATAATAATAACTGCCCTTAGGTGGGTTGAAGAAACTAAACCTCTTAGATCATTCATATGTACTGATTCTATGGCAGTAAAATAAGTAAAATAATTTAGGTTATTTGTTTATACGTGAAGATTTTGTATTAGAAATAAAACATCTTTTGAATCTCATAAATCTTGGATTAGTGGTACAGTTTTGTTGGATCCCAGGCCATTATGGAATTAATGGCAATGAAACTGCTGATAAATTAGCTAAAGAACCTTTGGAATTAGACCAAGTTGAAATTCACATTCCACTGGGCAAAGGATATGCTAAAGCTTTCATTAAATCACAGATTATGCTTAGATGGCAAGATGAATGGGAATCGGCGAGTAAGGCCAGACGCTATCATCAGAATTATGTTGGAGGGAAAAGAATCACCTCATTGGGTCTTAATAGGCATGAAGAAGTTATTATAACCAGAATGAGGTTGGGGCACACAGGCCTTAATTCCACATTGTCCTTAATAGATAAAAGTAATGGCATATGCTCTGAATGTAAAGTCTTGGAAGATGTCACCCATGTTTTATATAGATGTAAGAAATTTGACCAACTTAGACAAAAATGGAAAAACTCTGATGCAGCAAATGACATTCATAATATTTTACAGGAGCAAGGAATTTAGGGAGATTTCTCATTATGTATCTTAATGAAACTGGAATAAGTAAAATAATTTAGGTTATTTGTTTATTTTATTATTATTATTATTATTTTCGGGAGGTTATTATTGTTTTAGGATTTTATAATTTAATGTGTCTTTTGCCAAAGTCCATTTTACACACTCCTGTGTAGTTATCCAGTAGATGGCGGTATATATCATAAAGATATGATCCGCCATTAAAAAGAAGAATAAGAAGTTAACTAAACTAATTTTTCTCTTTTAGCAATTGTAACATTGTTTTATTAGGGCTGCTTGTTCATTGCTTGATGCAAAGGTAAAACCTTTTCATACCATTTCATAGCTACATTTTATTATACGCTACCAATCATTAAAACATTGGATCATAAGAAAATGATAAAGGCAGCAATGCAAATACAAAAATCCTCTATGAATATGACATGTTCTGATAAAGACTGCTGTAATGCTTTAGTTTTTATTTTGTTTTTGCTTAAGAGAGACATCATAACTTCTGATACAAATCTCAACAAGGGTGACAGTAAATGGTGAGAAATTTGCACAATTCTGTTATGTCACAATGCATGATGGGAGTTATGAATGAGTTTTATACAATCCGGGTACCCAGCATGCATTGCGGCATGAAGCTTTGTTGTTGATTGTCACCATGGTTGTATTTTATACGCTGATTGTTGATGTCTCAGTGTGTCAGATTAAACCACAGATTAGATTTTGGTAAAAAATGTTAACTCTTGAAGTTATATGAATTTTATTGGCTGGACCAAATATAAAATTATACACTTATAATCAGTGATTATTTTTTATGAGATCGTTGACTCACAATACTTATGCTTTCATAATAATTAGTAAGTAACAGTTTAAGACTTAAATTTATTGAATTTATCTCATCGTCCTCTGCTTTAACAGATGTGTTTAATAAACACACTGGGCCTCATTTATAAAGCGTGCGTAGGCACAGATTTGATTGTGAAGTGTGTGTACGTGTCACAGGTAGGGGTGGACCCAGGTGTAAATAAGGTCACGCCCCTTTCTCCACCTCGAGGAGATTCCCAAAGCCACCCCAATGACCAGACACACAAAATAAGCGTAAAATTAAAATATACTTTATTAAATTACTTAAAAATATTAAATAGGGAAGGGGAAAGGGGAACTTAAAATACAGCCACTCCAGGCTCTCCTCCACAGCTCAATATCTCCATGTTCACGTTGGCTCTCCTTTTCTCTCTCCACAGATGACTTAGCTGGCTACACGTTGCGTCAACTGGACAGTGGTTTCCTATGTGCCGCCGGGGGCCAAAACCCTCTCGGCGAGCTCGTTGGTCTACAGAGGGGCGAGAACGTCACGCCAGCACACCGGGTCGAGCGCTGCCCTTTCCTCGAGACCCGTTGGTCAATCGAAAACTGGACCGGGGCGCCCTTTCGTCGGGACCTCGGGGCGGCGGATCTCCTTCGCCTCAAACTCTGTGATGAATAAACAGACCCAGGTAAGGTAGCAATATTATGGGTACTACTCACACACCGTTGATAGCACAGTTCTTCACCGCCACTCCTAACCTCAAGTCCGCCGAGCGTTTGGCTGGGAAAATACTTCGAGATGCCACTCCGTGATTTTAAGACTGAAACACACTCACAGCATATTCATGTCTTACTCTAGAACCGTTCTTCCTCTTCGTCGTCTCAGGAACGAGTGACTGGAGGCGGGGGTACGTCAGACAAGACAACAGCAATCTCACTGCAATACACAGCATTACACAGCACCACTTCAAGTGAAAATTTCTATATCCAAGACTCACCCTCCACGCTCAGTGCACACAAATAGACGCCCGTCTTCCTTTTCTTCGCTCTGGACGAAAATATGGAGATGGTAACTCGGCCTAGTGTTTGTTTTCGTCACCGGAGCTGTTTCAGCACAAAAACTCTTCGGCTCACCCACCGCGCTGGTTCAGGGGTAGGGCCACCCACTCTCTTTCGGAAACGCTCAAAGAGATATACAGGTCAAATACATGCACAATACTTCCATAAGGAGACTCCGTTACTCACAACTGCTGCACTTTCTTCGTCCCACGTTCTCCAAGGTTGATCTCACGCTACTAGGACCCCAGATGCATAGACAGGGTGGTTTTCAGTCACCACCACCACTTTTCCACAAACGTATACTCACAATAGTGCGTCTTTCCTTCCTTCGTTTCTTTCATCCAAGGTCAGTATTCGTTTAATTCTTCTACCTATAAGGTCGTCGGTATCTACATCAATGTGAGTTAACAACAGGGATAATAAGCGATTTCGGGGTGCTCCTTTCAAAAGATCCACCGCTTTTCTTCCTTTCACCTCCTATGGCTCTGTCCTCTCTCCGCTCGCTTTAGCGATCCCCGGATCAACAGAGCTTCGGGCTCTTCAGAAGGTGCGTGTCTTTATATTGCCTTCGGCAAAGGAGCTCCCCCGTGTCACTCGCCTCTCGTGTCCATCGCGCTCGTGTGAATCGCCCCCAAACTGTGGTTTAAACTGCCCTGAAATACTCTCCTGAGTGTTGCCATCGTCCAATCACCCGGCGCTCCTCTTAATGACTCTCAGCTGTATGTAATTTGGCTGATTTCAGCGTTCGCGACGCTACCGGATGTCCGGTGTTTTCTCTTACCGGTCCGGGCGGAAACATCCGGGCGGAACCAAAACTTTCCAAATTTTTGGTTCCGCCTAAAAGATCGTCACCTTGTGACATACGCAAAAATCCCCGGCAAAGTCCATATTTATAAAAACTTTCTTTGATGTGGAAAAGTGCTTAGCACCACATCAGGGTCTGAGCAAAAGGTATGCACTTCTGCTTGTCTGATTGCTGTAGGTTTCTGGAAATAGAAGCCATTCTTGCTGCTCGAAATTGGGTTTAAACATTGAAACTGTTCAGCTGCGCACAAGTTCAAGTTGATTTGCAATTTATAAATTTCACTTCTGAAAGAAAAAGGTGTGCACATTTTCTGCGCCTATGTTTGGTTTATGAATCACACATACACATTTTTGATAAATAATCAAGAAAATGTATGGAGGAATGTTTCTACAAAGTTTTTTTTATAAATGGGGCCCATTATCACAATGAGCACAAAAAAACTAATACTAAATTTAAAGTACCCAACTAAAGGAAACACTAATCGGAACAATGGTGACTAACTTTATTAACCAGATTTTCAGCAGTTGTATCAAAGTTAAAGGGGACATATTATGAAAATCTGACTTTTTCCATTTTTAAATGCTATAATTGTATCCCCAGTGCTTCTATCAACCTAGAAAATGTGAAAAAGATCCATCCAGTAACTAAGTTTTGGTAAACCATTCTTTCCAAGCATGTGAAAAAATAGGTCATTGTAATTTGGCTCCTATTGTGATGTCAGAATAAGGTAATACCGCCCCCTTTATCTGCACTATCCAACCACAGCACTGACATTTAGTTCAAAGAGAAAGAGAAAAAAAAGAAGGACTTGACATTACAATTGAGTTTCAATTACAACAAACCACCATCATTGTGATCAGTGTTTGCACTTCAGCCGCTCATTTGCATTTTAAAGGGGACATATTATGAGATTTTTTTAAAGATGTAAACTAAGTCTTAATCTAGGTCTGAGCAAAAGTGTGCTGTTTTGGGTGTGACATTTAAAATGCAAATGAGCGGCTGAAGTGCAAACACTGATCACAATGATGGTGGTTTGTTGTAATTGAAACTCAATTGTGCTGTCAAGTCCTTCTTTTCTCTCTCTTTCTCTTTGAACTAAATGGCAGTGCTGTGGTTGGATAGTGCAGATCAAGGGGGCGGTATTACCTTATTCTGACATCACAATAGGAGCCAAATTACAATGACCTATTTTTTCACATGCTTGGAAAGAATGGTTTACCAAAACTAAGTTACTGGGTTGATCTTTTTCACATTTTCTAGGTTGATAGAAGCACTGGGGACACAATTATAGCATTTAAAAATGGAAAAAGTCAGATTTTCATAATATGTCCCCTTTAAATGACACACCCAAAACGGCACACTTTTGCTCAGACCTAGATTAAGACTTAGTTTACATCTTTTAAAAAATCTCATAATATGACCCCTTTAAAGGGGACATATTATGAGATTTTTTTTAAGATGTAAACTAAGCGTGTGTCTCAATCAGCTCCCTTGTTCAGTAGTCAGGGCACTGATCAGGGAGTCGGCCATTTTAAGGGCTGTCTCAATCGCAAAATCCGTTCAGTGCACTGGAACGTTCGTTCCCTAAAAATTCCCTCAATGCAACGCAAAAACCAGTGAGCATCGATGGTCCCTATGTTCCCTAACCGGAAATCACGTGATCCAACTCAATAAACTTTATGAGATGTTACAGAACTTTTATAAAGATAAACGTTTGTTTTAGTTGTAAATATAAACACACATTGCTTACACAGTAAGGGACCACAATCTACTCAATATTTAAAATAATAATATTTATTTAAAATTGTAAATATATTTATTACATTTAAAATGTAATTATATGCCTCCAATTTTATGCACAGACATGTAAGAGAATAATGACAGCATTTTTCACAATGTACTGTTTTTAAAATTAAGTCAGAGAGATGTTGGTTTTGCCGGTTGTTGATGAGTAACAGCTGTGAGTGATAACAACGCGCTAAGCAGCCACGTGACAGAAAAATAAGTGAACATTGTCCCAATGTGAAGTGAGCTAGGGCAGTGTTTCTCAACCCTGGTCCTCAAGGACCCCCTTCCAGAATGTTTTAGATGTCTCCTTAATTAACACACCTGATTTAAATCAGCTTGTTAGGGAGACATTCTGGAAGGAGGCTGATGAGTTGGTTCAGGTGTTTTAAATAAGGAGACATATAAAACATTCTGGAAGGGGGTCCTTGAGGACCAGGGTTGAGAAACACTGAGCTAGGGTCCTTACCAGTGCCTGAACCTGTGTACACGATATACTGATTCACGACCTCGGGAGCTAGGGAACGAATTGAGACACACTGTAAGTATTAATCTTGGTCTGAGCAAAAGTGTGCCGTTTTGGGTGTGTCATGTAAAATGCAAATGAGCGGCTGAAGTGCAAATGCTGATCATAATGATGGTGGTTTGTTGTAATTGAAACTCAATTGTGCTGTCAAGTCCTTCTTTTCTCTCTCTTTCTCTCTGAACTAAATGGCAGTGCTGTGGTTAGATAGTGCAGATAAAGGGGGCGGTATTACCTTATTCTGACATCACAATAGGAGCCAAATTACAATGACCTATTTTTTCACATGCTTGGAAAGAATGGTTAACCAAAACTAAGTTAGTGGGTTGATCTTTTTCACATTTTCTAGGTTGATAGAAGCACTGGGGTCACAATTATAGCAGTTAAACATGGAAAAAGTCAGATTTTCATAATAAGTCCCCTTTAAAGGGGTCATATTATGATATATTTTCAAGATGTAAAATAAATATTTGGCGTCCCTAGAGTGTGTATGTGAAGTTTAAGCTCACAGATACTTCACAGTTAATGTATTATAGCATGTTAAAATCGCAAATTTGTAGGGCTGAGCAAAGTGTGCAGTTTTTGGGTGTGTCCTTTAAAATGCAAATGAGTTGATGAAATGCAAACACTGATCACAATGATGGTGATTTGTTGTTATTGAAACTCAATTGTGTTGTCAAGTCCTTCTTTTTTCCCTCTTTCTCTCTGCACTAAATGGCAGTGCTGTGGTTGGATATTGCAGATAAAGGGGACGGTATTATTGTAATAGCCTTGCTACCTACCTCACAAAACAGGCAAATCTGAGTATGGAAGCAGAATAAACTCAATAATAATTCACGCAAAAAATATGATGCACACAAGCGTAGCAAAATTCACACGCATGAAAACAAATTAACATAAATAAATAAATAAATATATATATATATATATATATATATATATATATATATATATATATATATATATTCACATACCGATTCACATACACAAAATAAAAATTCATATTCATAAAATACGTTTCACAAACGAAAAAAAAAAACAATTCACAAATGTACAACTGTGTACGGAAAGTTTTAAAGGGGTCAAAGCGTGAAAATCTGACTTTTTTCATGTTTAAGTGCTATAATTTGGTCCCCAGTGCTTCTATCAACCTAGAAATTGTGATAAAGTTCAACCCAGTAACTTAATTCGAGTAAGCCATTTTCTGCAAGCATGTGAAAAATTAGGTCAGATTTGGCCTGTTTTGTGAGGTAGGTAGCAAGGTGAATTATAATAAAACCGCCCACGTTATCTGCACTATCCAACCACAGCACTGCCATTTAGTGCAGAGAAAAAGAGAGAGAAAAGGAGGACTTCACAGCACAATCGAGTTTCAATTACAACAAATCACCATCATTGTGATCAGTGTTTGCATTTCATCAGCTCATTTGCATTTTAAACAACACACCAAAAAACGCCACACTTTTGCTCAGGCCTACAAATTTGTGATTTTTTACATGCTGTAATAAATTATCTATATGGTATTTTGAGCTTAAACTTCACATACACACTCTGGGGACAACAAAGATTTATTTTACATCTTAAAAATATCTCATAATATGACCCCTTTAAATTTTGAGTTTATCATGACTGTGAATGTACGAAATCGTCTTTTTCGTGTGTGAATTGCTTTGGATTCGTGTGTGTTTTTTGAGACGTTGATGGCAGTGTGCTTCTCCAACGTTGGTCACTCGTACTCTTTAGCCAATCAGATGCGAGCTCACCATTCAACCAATCATAACCCGCCAAGAGCGCAGCACTCAAGGAGCTCAGCATTGCACACCTTTTGCGCAATCAACTGAAATTAAGCTTCACGTCATCAACCAAGCATGGCGAATGAAGTGCGGGATATACGTGTAAGTTATTACTTTATTTCATATTGTTTTATAAATTAATATTGCTAAAATAACACACATTACACTCGCTGTTTACAAGAGATTCCCGTGATTAACGTGAATGATGTCAATCGTATTGCAAGAAAGACTGTCTTACCTAGTAACAGTAAGAAGGAGAAGTGTTTTTAAAGTTAAATCAACAACTTTCAGAGTACGTTAAGTATTCTCATCTCATGCTAAACTCCTGTCTTTGTTTCTAACCAGTTAATATTGATCTTTGTATTATTTATCTATTTAGTTAAATAGTAAACACTTACATAATCTTTATGTTATGTCTAAAGTCTTTGTTTTTGCAATGTACGTACAGAAATAAGATTGTTACTGACTGTGAGTAGTTTTTCAAACCGTTGTTGATTGGGCTTAGATTTGTGGGTTTTTTTATTTTTAACTCCTTAAGTGGCGCTGTCCCGCTCACGGGACACCTAAGTTACGTCAATTTTTTCTATATAAATTTTATGTATATCACAACAAACTATATATTGTTGGAAAGGTCTAAGCCTCTGTTTTCGCGTGAGGATGAAGTTGGGTCTGGGTTAGAATGGCAGTTGTTTATATGTTTTTTGTCAGAAATTTAAACTGTTTTCACTTGATGTTAAGGTTAGAGTTGGGTTTGGATGTCATTTTATGTAACAGAAAAATTGTTCTAACCCAATCCCAAACGACAATGGTAAGAAAATAGGAAAAACAATTGAGTAACCAACCATGAAACTGGCACGAAAATGAAAGTCGTGCCACGGACACGTGAAAACGTGGAAACACTTAACCTAAACCCTAGAAACATTTCGAGCTGACTTCAAAACCAGTCACATTCCTATCTAGCCATCTGCGCTACTCACCTGACCAACGGTGAGCTCGAACTGCTTCACTGCAGAAGCTGCCTTGAAGGCTCCGGTTGAGGACTTTCATTGGTCATTTTTGTGAACCAATCAAATTTCTTTCTGCCCCTGAGCTCATGTTTAAGTAAAACTCCTATCTGAACTGGTTTGGGGGCTTGATTTTTTTTCCCAAACCAGTTCAGATAGGAGTTTTACTTAAACATGAGCTCAGGGGCAGAAAGAAATTTGATTGGTTCACAAAAATGACCAATGAAAGTCCTCAACCGGAGCCTTCAAGGCAGCTTCTGCAGTGAAGCAGTTCGAGCTCACCGTTGGTCAGGTGAGTAGCGCAGATGGTTAGATAGGAATGTGACTGGTTTGGAATTCAGCTCGAAATGTTTCGAGCGTTTAAGTTACGTGTTACCACGTTTTCACGTGTCCGTGGCACGACTTTCTTTTTCGTGCCAGTTTCACGTAATGGTTACTCAATTTTTTTTCCTTTTTTCAAACCATTGTCGTTTGGGATTGGGGTTAGATTTGTGGGGTTTTTTTTTTCATTTTTAAACTGTTTTCGCGCGAGGATGAAGTTGGGTTTGGGTTAGAATGGCAGTGGTTTATACATTTATTTGTCAGAAATTTTAACTGTTTTCACTTGATGTTGGGGTTAGAGTTGGGTTTGGGTTATGATGTCATTTTACGTAACAGAAAGTTGTTCTAACCCCAATCCCAAACGACAATGGTAAGAAAATAGGAAAAACAATTGAGTAAACATTACGTGAAACTGGCACGAAAAAGAAAGTCGTGCCACTGACACGTGAAAACGTGGTAACACGTAACTTAAACGCTCGAAACATTTCGAGCTGAATTCAAAACAGTCACATTCCTATCTAACCATCTGCGCTACTCACCTGACCAACGGTGAGCTCGAACTGCTTCACTGCAGAAGCTGCCTTGAAGGCTCCGGTTGAGGACTTTCATTGGTCATTTTTGTGAACCAATCAAATTTCTTTCTGCCCCTGAGCTCATGTTTAAGTAAAACTCCTATCTGAACTGGTTTGGGAAAAAAAATCACGCGGTTTGGGGGGAAAAATCACGCGTTTGAGTAAGGAAAATGCCTACATGCAAACTGCACGAGGTTGAGTGATTGCGCTAATTGGTTGAAAGGTTTTGTTTTCGGAGCCCCTCCCTTGTTGATCCAGAAACATGTTGAACCCTGCAAAATCAGGTCATATGAGCAGCACTCTCTTTTTTTCAGTAAGGATCAGGTCACTGCATGAGAGATCAGGGTGAGGGCGACTTATTTCAGGTCGATGAGAAAGTCAAACCACATAAACTTAGTGTATATGAAAACACAAAAGACAGCTAAAATGCATTTTAAGCAGACTTTTTTGTGGGTTCTACATCTGTGCATAGAAAGGGCTAAATCTGTTCATAAGTGCTTCAGTTTGTTTGTTTGTTTGTTTTATTATTTATATAGCACACATAATACAACAGAAGTTGCTCAAGGTGCTTCACAACCGACAAGCTAAAACACTTAAAAAACATACATACAACCAATGCAGTTTAAGAACACATAAACAAACAAGAGACAACATAAAAACAAGAGACAACAACAGAAGTTTAATGATATTAGCCTAGTAAATAGAGTTTACATGTGTCATATTTAGAATCAGTTTACATATAACATTGATTCTATAAATCTATACTAATCTTTTTTTTGTAATGCAGGAAACATGGCCACAGATGTCATCACACCATACAGAGATGCAGTATTTGTCAGTGAATCTGAGAGTGTGACACTGTCTTGTAACTACACTGGATCTGTTGATAGTCTTCATTGGTATAGACAATATTCAGCTTCACCTCCAGAATTCCTCATATTGGATTACTATGGATCAATAAGAGAAGCTGATCCTCCAGTTTCAGGAATCTTCATCAAACACAGAAAAGCTGACAGTAGTGTGGATCTGAAGATCTCATCTGTTAAAGTCACAGACTCTGCTCTGTATTATTGTGCACTGACGCCCACAGTGACAGAAAACACAACAACACTGTACAAAAACCTGACTGACTGAGCTGTAAGACAAGAAATTGTCTCAAATGTTAAATGTGTCAAATGTGAAATAGCTAACATGAGCATCTTTTCTGAAAACCGTGTGCAATGTTTTGACCATAAATAATTTTGTCTATTTATTTGTATTCAAAACACAGCTGTAAAGTTTATTGCTCTTAATGCATGGTTAATGTTGCATCAGCTATTGTAAAATATAATTGTTTTATTTTGTTTTATAAACTGTTAATCTGAGTACATTAGCCCCTCATTTCAATATGAATGCAGTATACAAATATCTATTATGAATGCATCAGTTTTTGTCATTCATTATAATGTTTGTCATCTGCCACAAGAGGGAAATATTTAAACACAAACATCAGCTGCAGTCAAAGCAACATCTTTCAATGTAAAACACCAGGGGGTTCTTTTATAAATTGCTGCAATGCTTCATTTAATTTGATCTTACGATCATTTATCAAAAAATGCATACGTGTGATTCATAACGAATGAAACGAATGTTTCATATGTGAAATCTATAAATTGCTAATTTTCTTGAACTTGTGCCCAGCTGAGCAGTTTTAGATCTCCGCCTTTAAAACAATTCAGATCAACTTCACATATTCTCATTGTATAGAAGCAGATAAGTGTTGTTGTTTTTTGTCACATGACCACTAGGTGGAGACATTTTACCAAAAATAATAAAAACATTATTAAAACAAAGCCTATCCAATTAAATATCTATTTACAACGGTTTACAACTTTACATCTGATTCATACAAATGCATATTAACATTGAATAGGACTGCTTCTAAGGCCAAACATTGTGACATTTTTAAATCTGCAGGATATTCTGGCCAAACTGTTCATAGTCGTAAATAATTTACAGTAAAAATGTACATTGTTAACAACCACACTGTACAAAAATATACACTGTTTTTTCTTAAAAACACAGTGCTTAAAAAATCCATGTAATACTTAATCTCACCTACTAAACCCAGCCTTTATTTTTTTTTCAGTGCAGTGCACAACAACATTTCAATATGAAATGAAAGGAATAAGGATTTATCTACAGTACATCAGTTATATAGAATATCTTAACTGTTGAGTAAGAATGAAGTCAAATCAGGCAGAGAGGAGGAGCTTCATACTGAAAATCTGTAGATCTTCTCATTTCACAATGTGATGAAACTTTTCTGTGTCCTCTTGAAGTCAATGGTGTATAATGGATAGTTATACCTTTATTTTCTTCTATGGTCTAGCATGTATGTATATCTATTTACATTTACATTGTACATTTGGCAGATGCTTTTATTAATTTATGATCTCCTGGTAATAACAAGTTTCTTATTATAGATCTTACTGAAAATGTATGTTTTCTTTTTCAGTGGTTGTTTCTGCCCTCACACCAGACAAAGAAGAGATTTCTGCTGAGGAGGGTTCAGATGTTACTTTATCTTACAGTTATTCATCTAATGATTATCTATACTGGTACCGTCAGTATCCCGGATCAGCTCCTGAATTTCTTGTGCTTATTCTTGATGGCACAATAAATGGCAAAACGTCTGATGCAGATCCAAGAGTGTCTGTGAAGCTCACTAAACAGAAACAGAAACATGTGCATCTGGAAATCTCCTCTGTTAAAGTCACAGACTCTGCTCTGTATTACTGTGCCATGAGGCCCACAGTGACAGAAAACCTTACAGCTCCCTACAAAAACGAGAGAGAGAGAGAGAGAGAGAGAGAGAGAGAGAGAGAGAGAGAGAGAGAGAGAGAGAGAGAGAGAGAGAGAAAGAGAAAGAGAAAGAGAGAGTTTGGATATTCAATTCAACTTTACTTTAAAAATTATACATCTGAAACCAGATAACAAAACAACCCATCCAAAAAAATCTTTCACAAAAAAAAACTTTTATAAAAAGACAACACCAATTTACTTCCCTCAAATACAGAACACAAAACCTTGATTTGCACCCCAAATATCTATAAACATTGTTAGCCAATCTACCTTCTTACAATAAGCAAATTTAATTTTTAACCACTAAATCTAAAAACATAGGAAACACATTTTTCACTAGCCTGGCTCCGCCCTCCTACGTGCTTCCGCTTAATTTTCATTTCGCTTCAGTAGTACGTCTGGGTCTGCTCTATAGAGTTTCGTTTTCTCCCTACACAGTCTCACCCCATGGCGTCAATATTTGACGACACTTGACCATGCGTCAATATGTTGACGCGGAGGGTATACCTTTCGCGTCATTTTTTGACGAACTGGGGACTTCAATACTATTACGTCCGTTTCATTCTCTTTCATATTTTCTTACCATTTTCGCGTCGGTTTAGGGTTAGATTACGCAAAATTAAACAGTGTACGCGAAATTAAACAGTTGTCACCTGGCGTTGGGGTTAGAGTTAGGTTTGGGTAAGGATGTCATTATGTAAATCTAACCCTAAACCGACGCGAAATGGTAAGAAAATAGGAAAGAGAATGCAACGGACGTAATAGTATTGAAGTCCCCAGTTCGTCAAAAAATTACGCGAAAGGTATACCCTCCGCGTCAACATATTGACACATGGTCAAGTGTCGTCAAATATTGACGCCATGGGGTGAGACTGGGTTGTTTCTCCTGCAAATATCTGCAGGACCAATCAGCGAACAGATGGGGGTGGCTAAGAACGATGACGTTGAGGTCGTGCGTCAGTTTGAGTTGTAGTTCAGTAATGGCAGTGGAGAAAGATCCCACTGAGCAATGCGTCTTAAAAAGACGTCATTTCGACGTCCCATGAGGAGCCAGAATGAAAGTTTTATGACGTCTTTTTATGACCTGTTCTGAACATCCAATATTGATGTCAAGGGGACCTCCACGCAAAGTAAAACTATTTAAAATGTGGCCATTTTAGACATTATATTTGTATATATAATCTTTATATATGAATAAATGTTAAAAAATATTGCTTATAGATAATTCCCAAATATACAGTTCCACCTTAACTGTCTGGGTCTGCAATCTTGCTGTCTCTCTTTCTCTCTCTCTCTCACTCTCTCTCTCTCTCTCTCTCTCTCTCTCTCTATCGTTCAATAATTGAAGTGAAGTGACGTGAACTTCACTCTCCCTCCCTCGCCTGCTCTCGCTGGATAATTGTTACATGTACATTCTCTAAAGCAATGGCATAACCATTACAATCAGTTGTTTTAACAAAGCATTGTTTTGAAGTAGGACCATACTGACTAAACAAACCAAATTCACTTTATTTTTTGTCATTTCTACGGCTCGTTTTTGAGAATTTACAAGATTCTGATGTTTTATTGAACATGTTTTGTCACCATCATGGTGATCAGTGTTTCCTTTAGTTGGGTAGTTTGACTCTTTATTTTTATATTGTAGTGTGTGTGCTTGATGATGGCATTCTTTAAAACACATTATTATCGCACCAAGTGTTTGTTACCAATGCAACTTTCATGTGGCTTCACAGTCATTACATTGATGGTCAGAAGTGGTGGTATAATATAACTGAAATAACAACAAAAACAATACATTATACATTTCGTTTAAAAGTAAACTTCTGACTAAGTTTTGTTTGGAGCTGCAATAAATACACTTTGGGCATACTGCTGCCTGCTGTAACGGAAAATGAAACCTTGTGACTGTACTAAAAAATCTAAAGTCTAGAATTTTTTGACACAAATACACACTTTAAGAATCAGCCCATGAATCACAACGATGGTGAGTTTTCTAAGTGTTGCAATGCATTGCACCAGCGTATTATAAAACTCATGAGTCCAGAGATTGTCACCACTGTTGTGATTCATGGGGTGATTCTTGATGTCTGCATATGTGACAATAACATCTGGACTTTTAATGTTATACAAGCGCTTCCCAGTGGTGGAATGTACCTAAATAATAAGTTGGATGTGACACCTCAAATCAATAGAGAAATTGAGACAATGCTACATGGTTTACAAAATGAATTTACAGACTTTACATATGTGGTTTTACTGTAGGTAAACTTTCACTGAAGTTATAAGATCCATGTGAGTTTTATTTTTAACAATTTTTTTTACAACAAATAACATGCTTTAGCAAACAATCTTACAAAGACCAAACACTACTATAAAAAGTCAAAGAGTCAAACTACCCAACTAAAGGAATCACTGATCGTCATTAGGGTGACAAAAGATTTTCAATAAAACGTCAGCATATACATCTCTGTTAATTAAAGAGAGAGAGAGAGAGAGAGAGAGAGAGAGAGAGAGAGACAGAGAGAGAGAGACAGAGAGAGAGAGCATTTAAGGTGGAACTTTATCTATGAGCAGTGCTATGTTTTTGAACACTCATTCATATATAAAGATTACATTATTTTTACAGCTTAACAAATTTTTTCTACAAAAATACTTGTGATGTTTATGTTTTTGTGACTCAGAACTCATAGACCACATTTGTATAAAATGTTTTTGTATTGATTTCCCGAACCCCTTTTGGACGTCTACCTGACATCCAATAGGGGTCATAGTCAGACGTCCAGATACTGTACCAGATCTGCACGTTGTATAGACGTACAGATAAGAGCCTGGACCAACCGACCTAATATAGACATGATCTGCACGTCCAGCGGACGTCTCATGTTTGGTGGGATGTGAGAAAAGCTATTCGGTCCGTTGTTGCAAAACTGCCGAATATACAGAAGTTAAAGCCGGAGCAAGAACCAGGTTTGCTAACTTTTGTTTGTCTGATTATTCTGACTTGTTGTTTCCGGACGGTTTCGGTGCATGATATACGACAAGACCACATGTTAGCGATTGGCTTTGGCAGATCCTGAGTGACTCTGGGCAGATCCAATAGTTTTAAACTTCAACAATGGACCCTCCTTAACAGAAGTAACGCTTTCCAATGGAGCCTGGCCAGACTCTCTGTACAAATGAAATTAATGTACGAGAGTCTGGTTATACCAGGCTAATTTTTCACACCCTGCCCCAATAAATAGTTTTTTCTTGTTTTCCAGATTGTGCAGTTCCCGATAGAAAGTTGATTAACACCAAAGTGTTTTTTTTTCTTTGAGTGACAATGTATTGGTGACAAAATCAAAGTTATTCAAAGCTCATATGAGATCTGGGCAGAGGTGTAAAATCCATGTGCCATGAGTAAAAGTTCTACCAGAAAATCTCAGGAGACAGATTAACAGTTAATTTGAATTTATTTAACAGTGATAAACAGCAATAGCTTAAGGGTGGAATGATATAGTTCTTTGGCGTAGACCCCGTCCGTAGTTTGAATCCGGGGATTGTGGATTCATGCACTTCCTGCCTGAAGATTAAGGCAGGGGCGGAGCCTATCCCCCGGACTATGGACGGAGCCAACCTGATGGTGGTGGTAGGGAGGGAGGGTGGGTTGTGAATCCTGGTGTCGGTATCTGTGAACGCAGAGACAGGTGAGCAAAGGATTTAAATACTTCCAGTATCAGAGGTGATTGGCCAGATCTTGTGAAATGAATGACGTAGCATTAGAGTTTTCCTGGTAGAACTAGCGCTAAAGCTTACATTTCTACCAGAAAATCTCAGGAGACAGATTAACAGTTAATTTGAATTTATTTAACAGTGATAAACAGCAATAGCTTAAGGGTGGAATGATATAGTTCTTTGGCGTAGACCCCATCCGTAGTTTGAATCCGGGGATTGTGGATTCATGCACTTCCTGCCTGAAGATTAAGGCAGGGGCGGAGCCTATCCCCAAAGATATGATGGACGCCCATCAGTTGGAATGTTTCTTGGAAGTTCCTAGAACATAGTGATATAAGGAGAATAGTCATTAACATGTCCGCCGATAACGACCATAACGTCAACAGTAGAGGATAGCCGTGGAAGGCTGCCATGTCAGGTTTCAGAGCTAAGGCCGCGTAGGCCAGAAAATAAAGCCACATTGGCTTGAGAGCAGAGAGGCCGCTTGGCCGGAAACTAAAGCCATGTTAGGCCTGAGAACAGTGCGGCCGCTTGGCCGGAAAATAAAGCCAAGTTAGGCTTCAAAGCAGAGAGGCCGCGTAGGCCAGAAGATAAAGCCACGTTAGGCTTGAGAGCTAAGAGGCCGCTTGACCTGAAAATAAGCCTCGTTAGGCTTGATAGCTGAGAGACCGTGTAGGCCGAAAATTAAGCCACGTTAGGCTTGGGAGCAGAGAGGCCGCGAAGGCCGGAAATAAAGCCACATAGGCTTGTTGCAGAAAGGCCGCTTGGCCTGAAAATAAAGCCACGTTAGGCTTGAGAGCTAAGGGGCCGCTTGGCCGAAAATAAAGCCTCATTAGGCTTGATAGCTGAGAGGCCGTGTAGGCCGAAAATAAAGCCACGTTAGGCTTGGGAGCGGAGAGGCAGCGTAGGCCGGAAAATAAAGCCACGTTAGGCTTGAGAGCTAAGAGGCCGCTTGGCCGGAAAATAAAGCCTCGTTAGGCTTGATAGGTGAGAGGCTGTGTAGGCCGAGGTAAAGCCGCATTAGGCTTGAGAGCAGAGAGGCCGCTTGGCCGGAAACTAAAGCCACGTTAGGCTTGAGAACAGAGGGGCCACTTGGCCGGAATAGAAGCCACGTTAGGCTTCAGAGCAGAGAGGCCACGTAGGCCGGAAGATAAAGCCACATTAGGCTTGAGAGCTAAGAGGCCGCTTGGCCTGAAAATAAAGCCTCGTTAGGCCTGATAGGTGAGAGGCCGTGTAGGCCGGAATAAAGCCACGTTAGGCTTAGGAGCAGAGAGGCCGCGTAGGCCAGAAAATAAAGCCACGTTAGGCTTAGAGCAGAGAGGCCACTTGGCCTGAAAATAAAGCCACGTTGGGCTTGAGAGCTAAGAGGCCGCTTGGCCGAAAATAGGTCTCGTTAGGCTTGATAGCAGAGAGGCAGCAGAAGCAACTTTATACCACAGTGAGAAATGGCCATAAATGATGTAAAGGCCATGATATAGCCTGTTTTAATATGCCACCACCATCAGTAGTTTGCTTAAGACATACCTTGATTATTGCTTGCCATTATTGAATTAAAATGCATTGTATTTTCCTGCATACGGTGAAATTGGGAGTGCTGCTCCTGATGAAGAGAGAAGATTGATTTATGCATGCTTTTGTATTCTTATTATAAAGTAGGAAGAAGATTAGATGGAACAAACAAATCTGACTGATGACAATAAAAGATAGCATGGTGTCTGCGTCACATCTTGTGCTTTCCCAGTCTTGAGCCCCGGATTTGTACTCTTATTTGAAGTTCTGTCATGTCGTCCATGTCTGTAGTCTTGTAGTTCATTGGTCCTGTTGTAGATGGTTTCCCAGGTATATCTTGATATATTGTTTACCAACATGTATATGTACAGTCCTTGTGTTTCAGTTGTCCTTTGTCGAGTATTATTTGCTGTCATGCATTTTGAGTCCTGTATTCTGGTCTTCGTTCCTGTTCTGTTTTGTGCACTTTTGGGTTTTAAGAAATAAACCATTGCATTTGGGTCCGTTGCCTTATCTTACCTGCTTCGCCATGACACACAGATGGTTATAAAAATCTTGGTTTACGATGTAAATTAAGACCCCCAAAAAAACTGATAAGTGCTATCAGTAGGGTTGTACAGATGATAGACGGATATACTTCCGAGAGTGATAGCCTTCTAGATGAAAGTTTACAGCTTAAACTTTGACTAACCATGATAGCATGATTAACGTGTGACATTTCCCACCAAACATGAGACGTCCGCTGGACGTGCAGATCATGTCTATATTAGGTCGGTTGGTCCAGGCTCTTATCTGTACGTCTATACAACGTGCAGATCTGGTACAGTATCTGGACGTCTGACTATGACCCCTATTGGATGTCAGGTAGACGTCCAAAAGGGGTTCGGGAAATCAATACAAAAACATTTTATACAAATGTGGTCTATGAGTTCTGAGTCACAAAAACATAAACATCACAAGTATTTTTGTAGAAAAAATTTGTTAAGCTGTAAAAATAATGTAATCTTTATATATGAATGAGTGTTCAAAAACATAGCACTGCTCATAGATAAAGTTCCACCTTAAATGCTCTCTCTCTCTGTCTCTCTCTCTCTGTCTCTCTCTCTCTCTCTCTCTCTCTCTCTCTCTCTCTCTTTAATTAACAGAGATGTATATGCTGACGTTTTATTGAAAATCTTTTGTCACCCTAATGACGATCAGTGATTCCTTTAGTTGGGTAGTTTGACTCTTTGACTTTTTATAGTAGTGTTTGGTCTTTGTAAGATTGTTTGCTAAAGCATGTTATTTGTTGTAAAAAAATTGTTAAAAATAAAACTCACATGGATCTTATAACTTCAGTGAAAGTTTACCTACAGTAAAACCACATATGTAAAGTCTGTAAATTCATTTTGTAAACCATGTAGCATTGTCTCAATTTCTCTATTGATTTGAGGTGTCACATCCAACTTATTATTTAGGTACATTCCACCACTGGGAAGCGCTTGTATAAAATTAAAAGTCCAGATGTTATTGTCACATATGCAGACATCAAGAATCACCCCATGAATCACAACAGTGGTGACAATCTCTGGACTCATGAGTTTTATAATACGCTGGTGCAATGCATTGCAACACTTAGAAAACTCACCATCGTTGTGATTCATGGGCTGATTCTTAAAGTGTGTATTTGTGTCAAAAAATTCTAGACTTTAGATTTTTTAGTACAGTCACAAGGTTTCATTTTCCGTTACAGTAGGCAGCAGTATGCCCAAAGTGTATTTATTGCAGCTCCAAACAAAACTTAGTCAGAAGTTTACTTTTAAACGAAATGTATAATGTATTGTTTTTGTTGTTATTTCAGTTATATTATACCACCACTTCTGACCATCAATGTAATGACTGTGAAGCCACAAGAAAGTTGCATTGGTAACAAACACTTGGTGCGATAATAATGTGTTTTAAAGAATGCCATCATCAAGCACACACACTACAATATAAAAATAAAGAGTCAAACTACCCAACTAAAGGAAACACTGATCACCATGATGGTGACAAAACATGTTCAATAAAACATCAGAATCTTGTAAATTCTCAAAAACGAGCCGTAGAAATGACAAAAAATAAAGTGAATTTGGTTTGTTTAGTCAGTATGGTCCTACTTCAAAACAATGCTTTGTTAAAACAACTGATTGTAATGGTTATGCCATTGCTTTAGAGAATGTACATGTAACAATTATCCAGCGAGAGCAGGCGAGGGAGGGAGAGTGAAGTTCACGTCACTTCACTTCAATTATTGAACGATAGAGAGAGAGAGAGAGAGAGAGAGAGAGAGTGAGAGAGAGAGAGAAAGAGAGACAGCAAGATTGCAGACCCAGACAGTTAAGGTGGAACTGTATATTTGGGAATTATCTATAAGCAATATTTTTTAACATTTATTCATATATAAAGATTATATATACAAATATAATGTCTAAAATGGCCACATTTTAAATAGTTTTACTTTGCGTGGAGGTCCCCTTGACATCAATATTGGATGTTCAGAACAGGTCATAAAAAGACGTCATAAAAACTTTCATTCTGGCTCCTCATGGGACGTCGAAATGACGTCTTTTTAAGACGCATTGCTCAGTGGGTTATGTGTTAAAACTCTTACATGACATGCACTTACAAAGAACTGAATTATTTGTTTTAATGAAGATCCTCCTCCACACTGTTATTCCAGACATGATCGAAGTCCGCACCATACATGGCCGCAGACATGAATTGTGACAACCCACGTGCATGCGGCATGTGCGCATGGCTCAACACTAACGAAAGCTTACTCCTTGTGCATTTAGCAATTATGCATGTTCAGATCCTTGCAGCGTTTATATTGCAATTCGAGTTCCTGGACGTCGATAAAGAGCCCTGACGGTAATACAGGCATCTGGAAATGAAGCACTTATAGAACTGCATGTCCATTAGAGTCAATGTTAAAAACATGTATATCGTTTTAAAATAGCTTCCCTGGTGAAAAAATAGTATGCTAAATATATTTAATTTTGATATACTTAAGTATACTTGCAGTCACACTAATGACCAGTATACTTAAAGTGTGCTATTGATTAGTTTATTTAAAGAGTGCTATTTTGGAACAATTAATTTTGTACTTAATATATTTTAGTTGTATATTAATTGTAACAAAGTACAACTTTAAGTGTATTTAGTGTACTTTTGTGTGCTAAAGTGGAACAACTTTAAGTGTATTTAGTACAATTTAAGTACATGACTGTTTTTGTGCTAAATTCATGCTTGATAAGTGGATTTAGAGTGTGTTTTATTTATGTTAGGAGTACATTACAAATGTATTATGAGTGTCTTGCAAACATACAACCAGTATACCTTAAATAGACTGTTTGCCTACATTCTATATATTTTTGGCCAATCCAAAATTCTAAAAACTGCCCTGGTGAAAAATGAATATGCCAAGTACATTACATTTATGTACAGCTAGATTAGTAATGAGTATACTTCAAGTGCGTTAATAATTAGTTAACTTAAAGAGTGCTATTTGGGGAATAGATTACTTTAGCTGGTAACATAACCAAAATATTTTTTTCCAAATAAATAAAAGCTGATTAAAAAAGTCAAAAACAATTCATTTTAAATATATTTAAAATATAGTTTTATTCACAGCATTCAAAGTGTACAGTATTTGCCTAAAAATTGAACAATTACTCATTGAAGAATGTCAAGATGATTGAGTTTTCAACGTCTTTCTCTCCCAAATCAACTTTAGTCTGGCAGGTTTTGGTTCAGCCTAAGGAAATCTGAAAAAGAGAGACAATAAGCTCAATTAAAAAGTGTTTAATATTAAAACATTACATTTATTTAAGACTTACTGCATTAAATCTATAGTTTACTGGCAGAGATTGTATAGCAGATATATTTTTACCCAAACTAGAGCTTGACTAAAATGTCATCATATATATTAAGGGGCGGTTTCCCAGACAGAAATTAGACTAGTCCTAGACTAAAATAAATGTAAGAGCTGTCCAAACTGAAAACAACTTGCTCTGACATATCTTAAAATACATCAGTGCCCTTTGTTTTACATCGTAATGCACATAAGTAATGTTTTTAGTAAGGCATGTTTGTTAAAACTATCCTAATAAAACTAAGGTCTAGTCCTGGATAAAGCTAATCACTGTCGGGGAAACCACCCCTAAGAGTTTTCATTATAATGACTTGCCTATATGGGCTGCAAAATCCTCCTTACATAAAATACTTCAGCTCCTAAAGAAAGATTTTATTGTATTAAATTTAAATGTAAAACTTGTCAGAAAGAAAATGCAACAAGCAGACATTTGAGTGGTTTCCTTGAAAGGGATTATCTTAAAACAGGACTAGGCCTTAGTTTAATTAAGAAATATAATTAGTTTCAAAAAACATGCCTTAATAAAAACATTACCTGTGTGCATTTTGAGGCAAAACAAAGGACACTGGTGTATTTTAAGATATGTCAGTGCAAGTTGTTTTCAGTTTGGACAGCTCTTACAATTATTTTAGTCTAGGACTAGTCTAATCCCTGTCCGGGAAACCGCCTCAATATGTATATAACGTTATCTAAACGGAAGCTTGATTTACTACTACGAATTAATTATTATATCTTAAGAGTTTAAAATGACTTACCATTAGCTGCAAAGTCCTCCCTACAAATGTCTTTGAAAAACTTTAGCTTCTGAGGAAAGAATGCAGCATCATTAATACTAAATACAGTTAACTTAGGTAAAAGCCTTACAACCTCTAAACAGTCAATAAATGGTTAACTTTCACGCTACATTAAAAAACAGATTTTCTGACGCTACCTTTTTTCATTAACATATACATACACACCAATACATATATTTAACAAAACAATCGGGTGTACTACTTCGATATAACAGGCTAACAGTGCTATCTTTCAAACCTTTAACATTAGCTATAAGCTAAGCTAAGCTACACAGCAGCTTATCACTAATAGCGAGTTAGACACCGCGTTATTGACAACATTTCGCATTCGAAATATGATAGTCTACTGATAAACTTCAGAATGGTCAAAACGATAATCAAATATATTAATTTTAAGATATTTTAACGTACCTTGGGACTGAATCCGTCCGTCTTGAACGACTGGTAAAAATCAAAATACGTGCGTCGTGACGTCATCCCACACGTCAGATGCATTATTCAAATCTCAGAATTCACTTTTCTCTGAAATGCATTTACGAAAACTGTTTAAGTTAATCAATGTGTACAGCTAAAAGCAGTATGCAATTGACTCAAAAACTACAAAAAAACAAACACTCATATTCCCCTTACGAAAATGAATGTTTTTTTGTGGTAAAAGTTTAGTAACCATGTTTTTTTGGTGTATTGATTATTATTAGCAAAACCATGGTTATTTTGTGGTAAAACACAGTTAATTGGTTTATCCAATGCTTGACTATTTTGAAGTTAAAGTGTACCTTATTATGTTAATAGTATATTACAAATGTATACATCTACAATATAAAATGTAACTGAACATACTGCTCTCTCGTAATTTTAAGCCCACGTTATTTCTCCATAAAATAATATACATTTGTACACCCCATACTTTCAAAATGTGCTTAAAATATACTGTTTCTAAAGAATACTAAATAATGTATTTTAGAAATATACTGTCAGTGCATTATTATAATGATAACTTTAAGCATACCGATAAAGTATACCTAAAATACATTTTAAAATAAGTTTAAATTTAGTATACTTTAAAAATTGCACAAAACTTTAACTTTAAGTATATTTTTCTAAAGTTTACTTTTAGAAAATATACTAAAGTACAATTATTTTAAAGTATGTTAAAAGTTTAATTGTAAAAAATATGCGCAAATATGTTGTAAGCATACTTTAAATATGTTTAAAGAAAGTACATTCCTTTGTAAGTATATTTGTAATGTACTATTGCAAAGTTAAATATACTTGAAATACAATAAAGTATATTTGTTTTTCAGCAGGGTTGCCTCATGTATGCGGACGCGCTGTTATAACGGTTTAATTCCTTGCAGGCAGTGTATTATAGTTATATGTAAAGGTGATACACGTTTTGCTATATCCTTGAAGATGCAGAGTAAGTGGATTGTACTCATCTTATTCCAGACAAATTCCTTGTAAAGTTATCTAGATTCATAACCTTAAGCCCGGGATTGACTGCACGATTTCTGTGATCATGGCTCTTTGTCAGTGGTACGGTGTCGTGCAATGGGAGAGGTTCAAAGACAGACGTCTTCCCAGTCTTGTGTCCAAGATAGCTTCCAATAGTTTTCGGAAATTCAGCATGATCACCGCACAATGTGTTTACTGCTACGATCTTGTAGAAGTGCAAAATCCTGGTGTATTCCAGGCTTAAAACAAAACATAGAATAAAATTAGAAACAAGTTATGAAACGAAATTCGTTTTAAAGTAAACAAAACTTATGACGTGTTATTTCAGATGCATTCCATTGGAATTCATTACAACAGCCTATGATGATTAAAATTAAATAGTTAATACACATAGATAATCGAACAACGATAGATACAAACGTTACACCACTTGAACGAGTATAAAACGGACATTATTTCCTTTGGGTTCCATGTTAAAACAGGAATGAAATGTGTTTATAATCTGTAGTTATAGCTGGTGCACCACCATTTCGGGCGACCCATCTGTTGCCAACGTTCAACAGCACTTTAAATTGTAATTATGTGCTGTAAATTTTAAAGCTAGCAGTCACATTACATCTTCTACAGTGTCCAGACATCCGCTGTAGCCTACCCATGCGCTTGCACTGGGTTCCTGCGTCGCAAGCAATGCACAGTGTGCTTATAAATGGTTTAAACTGATGCAACCACGGCTCTGTCTCCATGTCACTCTGTAACATGGTCCTTGCCATCTTTCGGTTGTAAAAGCATGCAATCAGCCAATCCAGTATAATGAAAAACGGAGCTTACCTTAGGAGACGGTAATTCGAGATAAATAAAGATAGGATGGTCAACGCGAATGAGCTTCGATGAGAAGTTACCCGAGATCTGGAATAGAGTCTCATTTAAAAAGTACAGTTATAAGGTGAAGCAGTCACGTACTTTATGCATGAAATTTGCAAACTACGTTTCTTATAATAGACTACAGTGAACGACCTGTCAGAACGTCCTCTGCAGGCATCGTTCTAAAATCATGGTTACCATGGGTCTGATGCCCATTCTGACTAAAACAGTACTTTCAAATTAAATTACAAACATTTACTAACAAAATTCTACCTTCTGTTAAAATTTCATAAAAATATCTGGGAATGAGAAAGTTATAAACAAAAACATGTGAATAAGCAGCATTTTGGTCACACACACACATTCCATAGGCATCCATATATAACTTTTTCTTCTGATTTCTAATATGAAAAATATCATAACTTTCTCAATCCTCACGGATTTTTACAATCCTGGTATCTATGTAAATGGGAATGTCTGCTCAGTGATAGATTTTGAGCTTTGGGGTTTTTGAAAATTGTGTCATCATACCTACTTTATAATAACTGAAGATCTTAAAGCACAAAGCTTTAGATAAAACATAAATGCTGTACCCCGTGCTCGATAAAATTGACAATATGCATTACTGTTGCCATTCGACCACACACACTTACGATTTGCTTAGCAACAAATATGTGGGCTACGCTTTATGACGTAAGATTTAAAATACGTAAAATAGCGTATTCCCGTATCCTTATTAAAGTCTGTAATTAGGGTCAGGTGGGTGAATATCTATTTAATATTTGCCATTGGTCAGTTAGGCATGAATAACTGTAAGGCATTATGCAACATGCATTGTTTATAGAGTAGCAAGTAAATACATGGTACATTAAATTAGTTGATTTTAGGGAAATACTGAAAGGGAGAGTTTCAGATAAAGCTCGAATACTATGCGGCATTTTAAGCAAACACGCGAGCACGAGACCGTATCGCGCCTCTTTGCGGTAGGTCATGCATGAACGCCGTTTTTAATGCGTTCGATAATTAAACCCCAATTATCGCGAGCAATAGCCGTTCATCCGAGTCGATCGAAGTCTTTACTTTCTAAGATACCCGCGTACTGTTCGGAACCAATAATAAGTGGAGCATTTCGTATGGTAGATGTAGGACAAAGATCCTGTGAGTAGGACAAAGATCCCGTGATTAGGGAGATGTCAACCTTCGGCTTTCTCCGAAACCCGCTGCGGCACTTCCAGCGTGCAGGTGCAGCGCTTCGCCAATCAATGATGATTAGTGACATCTGCTGCGGCCGTTCAGAGTGTGCGAGAGTCAATAAAGTTATGTTTACACTTTACGGATCATCCAAATGTACTTGCACTGTTCATAAAAGAAACGGCATGTCGTTTCCTTCCCTGTGCAGCGTTAATGCACTTTTAAGGAAACTTGCAGACTTCCCTTTTTAAAGTCTGTGGCTTTCTATGAGAGCTCCTCACGATGATGATGCTGGTGAACGAAACGTGTAACGTTACCGTGACTTCGGAAAGGATGAGTAGTAAATGAGAAAGAGCAGCCAGATGTTGCTGGATGAAAGGATCATAGGAAAGCGGTTCAAATGCCCGATAGAATCACTCTACATTTAAATCGGCGTATTACGGGTAACGAAGGTGCCATGTATGCACTGGACATCGCGCGTGTGAATCCTGGTGTCGGTATCTGTGAACGCAGAGACAGGTGAGCAAAGGATTTAAATACTTCCAGTATCAGAGGTGATTGGCCAGATCTTGTGAAATGAATGACGTAGCATTAGAGTTTTCCTGGTAGAACTAGCGCTAAAGCTTACATTTCTCTGCAGTATTTTGTTCTCATCGCCTGGATTAGTTAATTAGCACAGTTTTTCAGCAGGAGGTGACCTGGCACAAAAACAGTTTAAAAATCAGACGAAAAACAACAGACCTAATCCCAATCCAAACAACAATAATTTAAAGGGGACATATTATGAGGTTTTTTTAAGATGTAAACTAAGTCTTAATCTAGGTCTGAGCAAAAGTGTGCCGTTTTGGGTGTGTCATTTAAAATGCAAATGAGCGGCTGAAGTGCAAATACTGATCACAATGATGGTGGTTTGTTGTAATTGAAACTCAATTGTGCCGTCAAGTCCTTTTCTCTCTCTTTCTCTCTGTACTAAATGGCTGTGCTGTGGTTGGATAGTGCAGATAAAGGGGGCGGTATTACCTTATTCTGACATCACAATAGGAGCCAAATTACAATGACCTATTTTTTCACATGCTTGCAGAGAATGGTTTACCAAAACTAAGTTACTGGGTTGATCTTTTTCACATTTTCTAGGTTGATAGAAGCACTGGGGACACAATTATAGCAGTTAAACATAAAAAAAGTCAGATTTTCATAATGTGTCCCCTCTAAATATGGAAAAAGTCAGATTTTCATAATATGTCCCCTTTAAAAAAGGGAAAATGCAAATAACTAATACATGAAACTGACAAGATTAAAAAAGTCATCCCACAGACGTGTGAAAACATGTAAACATGTCACTTAACCTCTCGACGCGCACTAGCTCGCGGACGGAAGGATGTCAGTTTTTTTTAATGCTGCTAACAATATATATATAGCCTACTGTGTACAAACAACAATAATAATAACACTACTATACATCGTTTAAAAGGTCTAAGGGTTTAGCGTCAGTGTATGGTGTCCGTTTTGAGATTAAATTGCTCTAGTATCATAAATATAGTATTTTATTACAGAAGTCCAGATAACAACATGCATAATATAAACTGACTCCTTACCTTTGTGCTGGTATAAGGAACGCGAATCGAATCCAGTCTGTTTCAGATGTGTGAATAACCCATAAAAACTCTCCAACAAAGTACATCCAATGACCAGTTTTGTCCACAAATGCGTATAATCCGTGAAATATGGATATATTTTCCATTGTTTACATCAGATTTCAGATGCACGTCTTGTAATAGATTATAATATACAATCTGAGGACTATTTACATTGTAACACTTGTATATGAGAGCACACTCGCGTTCAAAACCAGCGCTCAAACATGATTGTACAAGTAGGCGGGAGTATAACACATAATATCCAAACAGCGCTTACTAATATCGTGACGTCATCTGACTCGCGCGTTCCTCCAATGACTTCATGGAAAATATTGATAGACAGAACGTGTAGCCAATTAGAACACGAATTCAACTATCTTTGTGTGAAGCTTTATTTCCTGGTGTGGATACGGCATTTTATACGCTTATATAAGGATAAACAATAAAAAGAACGAACGTGTATGCATGTAAACAAAAGACTTTTATTTTGTGGCTGACTGGCACTTAGAAAAGGCACTAGTCTTACAAAAACTCTTGCAAGAACCTCATTTTTGGGTCTATTGACTTCAAACGTGAAATATAACTTCTTTAGACTTGTGGCTTTGGCCTCATTGCATTTATAGGTTTCACACATATATTTATCATTAAGATTTTTAGTGTTAAAAAAGATGTTATGCAAAAAATATTTTATTACAATGTACTTCAGCCTCTCTAACTTTTTTTTTTTTAATCTTAAAATAATTTTGAAACATGGAAAACGATGCTCAAAGTGTCTTCTATCTAATGATACCACAGTTATGCTCATACTATAAATGGTTTAGTAAAAACAGCCCTTTTAGTGAAAGTAGGTATTTTCATGGTTTCGGGCCAGAATGGGGGTGCTTTTCAAGAGATTAAACGCTCAAAATATTTCAAGCTAAATTCAAAAACAGTCAAATTCCTATCTTTATCATATTTGCGCTACTCACCTGACCAACGGTGAGCTCAAACTGCCAGAAGCTGGCGGAAGGCTCGATATCTAGCACCAGTGCTGTGATTGGCCGAAACGCTCGGGGCATGGGGAGTGCCTTCCAGACAGCGCTGCCTTGAAGGCTTCGTTGAGGACTTAATACATAAACGAGCCAGGAGGTCACCTCCTGCTGAAAAACTGTGCTAATTAGCAAATCCAGGGGGGTATTGCACAAAAGTAGAATTAAGTAAGCCAGTATAACAGAAAAGGCCCAGCTTGACCTAGTTTAATCAGCCCATCCTGGCTAAGTCTGTTGCACGATTGCTAAGCCAGGATGAGAACGGGCAGCTATGTCAAGCCAGGTTTAGCTAGCTAGGATAAGTGCACGTTCACGGAATTCTTAAACAGACCACAGGATCGATCACAGAATCACTGATGCAAAAATGGATAAAACTCATAAAAATTCATCATGAAACTGCAAACACTTAACTACTAATATGTGTATCTACAGTATTTGATGCAAAAAAAGTGTGCATTATCTTAAGAAAGCTATTTATTTCCTATAACGATTTATATTTGGTGGAACTAAACCAAAATCATTGAATTATTATAAGATTTATGTACAGGATTTGACCAAATGAAGAATTTTTTTAAGCAAAATATTAGGAAAAGGCAACAATAAAAATGCCACCTCCTAAGAAGCAAACATGCTGGTTCCTCTGTAATACCAAGAAGCCCTCAATATGGGATCATTCAGTGCATAAAAATGGATTTCAACCCCACCCCCAAACTAAAGCTTCCAAAATTACTAAATTTACTGTGACCTTCATGAAGTTTTCAAACAGTTTTATCATCGACATGCCATAATACACTAAATAGTATATTCTGGATTGTTGGTGAATAGCCATCATGTTCAAACAAGGCTGGTTTGGACTGGAATATTGGGAAGTAAGATGGTAAGTCCCTTGAGGGGGCCAAAATGACATCTGGAAGATATGTACTGTACGGTACCTAAAAGATGGGAAAAAGGAATCATGTCTTCTGAAATTTATTTACTTTCATGCAGGACAATACACTATAGCATGCTGCAAAAAAAGCAACACTGACTATTTAAATATGGGCATGAAATAAGAAAAAAATTAAGGTACAGTATGAATACTATCCTCTGACCTTAGTCTCAGGAGTCTATGAAGCATCATTATATGAATGATCTGTGAGGTGGACAGAACTATAATTCATATTCAAACATCAACTCTGGGATGCAATACTAGCATCTTCAAGCGAAATAAAGACAGAAACTATAGACTTACAAGTTTAATAAATGGGAGAGTTAAAGTCTTGTCAAAAATATGCTCATATATTATTATGTAACTTGTGTTAAATAAATTATTTAATGTTTTTTTGTCATTATGTGTCCATGCAGCACATTTGACAGATATCTGTTTTGTGGATTATTTTAACACACTAAATTTTGATAAAGTGCATTTTGCATAATAATTTGGAAAAGCATAATTTGCATATTTTTTAAGTATTAAAGTATCTTTTGACATTTTAAATATGTCAAATTATGTATTTAAATAGAATAACATGCACACTGTCATATAACTATTGAGATTAAAATACAATTTGTAAATTTACGGACTTTATTTTAAAAAACAAACAAAAATAGCATGTGCATAATAATTTGGACCATCCATCACTTTCAGAAAATCCAGATTAAGAACATTTTGCATGCTGGAGACTTGATTGCAGAAATAAATCTACACATAAGGTAGTGTCTGCTGACATATTGTATCGTCTTTACTAATTTTAACATTAAAAAAGTCATATATCTGGCACAGGGGTGCAATCCACTGCATCCATTGACAATAGGGAAAGCTGTAACACAAAATAATGCCTGTTTTACGGTTACTGCCCTAATGTAACACTATCTGTTCCTGTTACTTGCAGTCTTGTAGAAGTGATTTCAGTGCTAGACTGACATTTCTTAGATCACCTGAGAATCTGTACCTCTCAGTCAGATATTTCTCATGCCTTAATACTAGTCTACATATGTCCTTAATTGAAACCGCCTTTCAACTTCATCCGCCATTTCTTATATCAACATCTGCATTAATAAATGAATTCATCAAACCCCTGACAGCAGTCTTCATAATAACTAAAATAACAGTACGCATACTTAGATAAATTACAGTATATCTAGTATTTTAATGCAGGACCATGAAGTGACTCAAACACATTAATATCTAGTAGGATTGAAAGAGGAACTAGCTGATTAATCAGAAATGGTATAGTCTGCTATACCATGCTGTGGATGTTTTATGAGTCTGTGGTGTTTAGCATCATTTTTTATGCAGTGGTCTGTTGGGGAATTAGTATGAAGGTGGCAGACAGAAATAAACTGGACAAATTAATTAGAGGGGCTGGCTATGTACTTGGTCTGGAGCTGGACTCTGTAATACTGTCAAAACTTAATTCAATTCTAAACAATCCCTTTCACTCACTACACAGGGTGCTGGCCAACCAGTGAAGTACATTTAGTCAGAGACTGATCACTGCTTACTGAGCATTTTAGAAGGTCCTTTATACCTGTGGCCATTAGGCTGTATAATTCCTCTTTGTTAGTGCTGGGACAATTCACTATTGAAGTATTTACCCTTTTTTATATGGTTATAGTTTATTATTATTTTTTATTTCTTATCTATTAATTTTTTAATCATTGATGGGCATATAATTATGTTTTTATTTCTTTTCTTTTTTTCATTTCTATAATTGTAACATGAAAGCAATGTCCCCCTGGGATTAATAAAGTTCTTTGAATTGAATTAATCACTAGGATTAATCTTAGCCTGGTTGTTAGCCTGCTCTGGAGCAGGCTAGCTGCAAAGAGTAAATCTCCATAGTAACTTCATCTAGATTAATTTAGCCTTCCTTCATGCAACCGAGTCAGGTCTAAATTCAGCCAGGATAACTGGAAAATCCCAGCTTAATCCCTTATCTTGCTTTTGTGCAATACCCCTCAGGTGAGTGGAACAAAATACTGGAGAGGACTTTTACTCATGGCACATGGATTTTACACCTCTGTTTCATGTAGTCGCGATGTTATATTGTGTCATCTTCATCAAAATAAAATGGATAAAAAACGTAGACCCTACTACATTGGTATTTAAATATTATATGCGCATGTTAAACTTTCTTCTTGTAAAAACAGATGCTGTAAGCCTCTTCAGTTCCACTCATGCTTAGACACGGACATTCAAAACAGTATAATTCACTTTTTATGTTGTTTACATCTTACAAATCTTGTTTACTGCAATAAAGCAAGTAAACACCACGTGATTAGCCATGCCTGGCGTAAATGCAGAAAACTACCATGGCGTGTCCGACTTCACGTCTCCGTTTTTTTTAGCTACTTCCCGCCTGCACGCGGCTAATCTCGCCGATCGGTTACATTCAGCCACAGCCGATGTCGAAAACACCTAATTACTATTACAGGACCGCAGGATCACGACAGAGAAGTTCGGAAGTCTGATTTTGGGAAGCTGTCATAAAGTTTACTGGTGCAATACAAAATACACAAACTTGCCACAGGGGGGCAACATTCTTAAAAACTGTCTTATGTGTCACCCTAAAGTACACCTTCTTAGTAAGGATTAGAAATAAGCTACAGTATGGAGACAGAGACACATTTGAAGGAGCACTACAGTAAGAGACAGATGTATATTTGTAGGTTTCAGTTTCTCAGTCATGGTTAAATTGGTGATTATTACTCTGCTCTTTACAACATATGAATTTGGTAAGAACATTCATTGTTTACACTTAAGTATTTGTTTTAGTTACTTAATACATGTTTATGATTAATATTTAAATATATTTCTACAGTGTGTTGGGCTAAAGACAGTGTTGAACAGCCTAAAACACAAATGACTGCAAATGAAGGAGATCAGATCACTTTAATGTGTAGTTATTCAACCACTGCTGCACAAGCATATCTCTTCTGGTACAAACAGCTACCGAACACAGCACCAACATTTATGTTGAGCAAATTTTCATTTGGTGGAGGATCAACTGAGGAGGATTTTAAGAAGAGATTTTTAGCAACACTGGATTCTAAATTGAAGTCAGTTCATCTGACAATTCAGGATCTTCATGTGTCTGACTCTGCTGTGTATTACTGTGCTCTGCAGCCCACTGTGACTAAAACACTTTCAACACTCACACAATAACCTTGTCTGAGTATTCATAAGTCTTTAAACCTTGAATTACTAACATTAAACAAGCAGTGTCTCTCATACATCAAAAGAGAAGGACAGCTGTTTTTTTATTTTAATTTACTGATTTTTTAATTCAGTGCCAAAATGTACTTTATATGCAACATTAACATCCTGTGAACTTATATTGAAATCAATCAAGATGTGTCATTATGTGGAGCATGTCAATTATACATTTGTTAAACAATAATGTCATATAATCTCTCAAATAATTTGCACTTTGTGGTTTAAATGATAAATATCACAAATGATCTAAAAGTTTTAAATTAACTCACAAAAAAAAAAAAAAAAAAAAAAAACTCAACACATACAACATCTTCACCACTAGGGGAAATTCAGACATGAGGCTGCAACATTGCTTGAAATCTCAAGAGATAAACAGAGACTCACATCAGATTATATAACATCTTTCTCTCTGTGATTGTGTTTAACTCACAGCAACAATGACACAGTGGATGATTATTGCTCTTTTCTTCAGTGCTCATCATTCTGGTAAGAACATTCATTATTTACATTTTACCATCTGTTTAAATTACACATGTGATAAATAAAATGATGCTGCAATTTTAATATGAACAAAGATCATCATTAATGTTGTTTCACATTTAATTTTAGGATGTAACTCTCAGGACAGTGTTGACCAGAAAACAAGATTTCTAACAGCTCTTGAAGGAGCATCTTTAACAATCTCTTGTACATATAAAACCACTGATCCATCTCCAACTCTCTTCTGGTACCAACAAAAAGTCAATGGATTCCCAAAGTACATGCTGAGCAGATTTAATAATGACGACAAAGAGTTCAAGGCGAGATTTAATGCAAATATTGACACATCTTCAAAATCATTTCCATTGATAATTCAGGATCTTCATGTGTCTGACTCTGCTGTGTATTACTGTGCTCTGCGGCCCACAGTCACTAAAACACATTCAACACTCATACAAAAACCTTGAGCAGCTAAATCTCTCAACACAACTGCATTAGCATTAGTAAGATAGATTAACCAAACAGTTGCAGGTTGCTGGTTTAATCTTCATATGACCTGTAACATTAAAATAAAACTGTGCCTTAATCTTAACAGACCTTAACACTTTGGGGTCACTCTTTATTTTTCAATGACTCTGCAAAGAGACTTAAAATACTCTGCTGATTTTTGACATACAGATATGATTAATACATAATTTAAAACGTTAAAGTGTTTATTTTTTCTGTCCACTCCCAATAAAAGCAGAATGTTGTGCTTTTCGCAAAATTAAGAAAATAAACACGATGTGCATTCTGTTCTCTCTTCCTCAGTGAAGTCCTTTCAGAAACGCGTCAGAAAAATTTACTGTAACGAATCCTTGTCATACAAACAAAAGATAAACGTCTACATAATGCTTGGAATGTCTACTTTTAAATGAAGTGAAATTGAAAAGAAATATTCTCATTTGGCTTAAACTGACAGACAAACTAAAAGTCCACAGATTATGACAAATACAACACCACAAAAACAAATTCATAACCTTGAAAAATAAATGATACACAGGAAAATCCCCAGTGTTAAATTAACTCTACCAGTGTTAAATCAACACTATTTGGTGTTTATATAATCCACACCAAGATCGGTGTTAAAAAAGACTGGTGTTAAAAATATAACTCTGAATCAGTGTTAAAGTTAATGAGATAATGAAGTGATGATTAAGACATTAATGGTGAACACCTGCTGGTCATTCAAATCAATTACATTGTGGACATTTTCCTGTCTCTAAATTTTTATTTTGATGACTCGTTTTCTGGAGAAAATACTAAAATAATAAAGAAAGACAAATTATTAAATGCAATAGATGAATACTGTTGGGTGTATGCCTCCAAAAGCTGCAATCTTTCAGGTTTGCCTCTCTATCAGCATCTCTGTTTGAAAAATAAAATGATAACTTGCAGAGTTATTTTCTAAATGGATAAGTTTAACTTCTAAACAGCTGTCAGAACAAAATACAAGTGCTCAACTATTCCAGCATCCACACGCGTGATTTAGTAGACAAATATTCTCTCTGATGTGATGTCTCACAAGTCAAATAGACATTTATCACAAAATGTATCACATTAAATCTTAAGTTTGTGTTTGTTAAGAGTTCATTTGAAGTCACCAGTACTGTGAGTAGTGTTTCCTTTAGTTAGGCATTTGTCCCTTGACCTTCACTGATCTAGCTCTGCTCTTTTAGCAACAGCAACAATGTTTTAGTAAGATCACTTGTTCATTGCTTCATGTAAAGGGAAAACCTTCCAGACCTTCTCAGTTTATTTTTATTATATTCTACTCTACAAATCATTGAAACATTTGGTCACAAATTAATTATGAAGAATCAGGCATAAAAAAAACTCTATGCAAATGACATTGAATGAGACTGCCGTATATGCTTTAGTGTGTTTTTTTGTTTTTTGCTTAAGAGAGACTTCATGATTTCTGATACAAATCTCAACAATGGTGACAGTTAATGGTAAGAAAGTTGCTAAATTTTTGTCATGTTGCAATGCATGATGGGATTTATGAATGAGTTTTCTACAATCCTGGTACCCAGCATGCATTGCGGCATGAAGCTTTGTTGTTGTTTGTCACCATGATTGTGTTTTATAGGCTGATTGTTGAAGTCTCAGTGTGTCTGACTTACACCACAGATTAGATTTGGGAAAACAATATTTAACTCTTCAGGGTATGTGGACTTTTACAGCACTATTGGATTTCATGGGAGCCTCACAGGGTTGGCAGAACATAAATTAAAAACTTATATTCAGTGATTACTTTTTTTATGATATCATTGAATCCCAAGACTTGTACTTTCATAGTAATTAACATAGTAACAGTTATAGACTTCATTTCTCTCATCTTCCTCTGCTTTAACAGATGTGTTTTATAAACACACTGCCACAATGAGCAGAAGAAAACTAACACTAAACTTCAAGACCCAAGTACCCAACTAAAGGAAACACTAATCGGAGCAATGGTGACTTACTTTATTAACCAGATTTACAGCAGTTCTTTAGAAGTTAAACCTATCATCCATGTAACTCTGCAAGCAAGTTGTAATTTTAGTTTTCAAACAGAGATGATGATAGTGTTCATTTAACTATGGTGATTTCATCTATTGCATTTAATAATTTGGCTTTCTTTCTCATTTTAGTATTACTTTCTCCAGAAAAAGAGTCAACAAAATAAAAATTTAAAGACAGGAACCATTCCAAAATTGAGTTGATTTGACATGGAATGACCAGCAGGTGTTCACTATTAATGACTCAATCACTTCATTATCTTATTAACTTTAACACTGATTTAGTGTTTTTTTAACACCAATCTTGGTGTGGATTATATAAACACCGAGCAGTGTTAATTTAACACTGGGGATTTTGCTGTGTAGGTGCTGTATACAGTTCATTTGACTGAACAAATTTTGATTAGTTTTTAGCTTCTGGTCTTAAGTGTTAAGTTTTTGTACTGCTTTAATTAAAAATATTAAGGTGTCTTTGTTTCTTTTCATGTGATAATGTGAACTACTTTAACATCAACTCATGTCAATACTACTTAATACCTGGGGATGGCAATATCTACACATACATGACAAAACCTAAAACTGAAGCCTTGACTGAAACTCATCAGTTGTTGAACATTATCATGACATCAGTCAACATGACAAGCAGCAAACATTCTGTCTCCAACAGCTGATCACTTACAATTTCTTTTATTCAAGATGACTTATAGACTGTTTATTTTATTCATTATTATCTTTAATTCCTATGGTTAGTAATAAAAAATCCTTTATGAAATCTTTTCTTGTTGTACGTTTTCATTATTTTCATATAAATGTAATTGATTGACTGAGCTCTTTTATATTACAGGATCATTTGTCAAAGACGCTGTCAATCAACCAAAGGAGGACAGAACTGCCATTGAAGGAGCTGTGAATATGAAACAGCTCAACCTGATCCATACATTGGTACAATCAGCGCTCAAACAACCTCCCTGAATAAGAGACACAAGGATCAAGCAACAGTTCTGATTTGATGCCAGATTAGACACAAAATCAGTTTTTCTGATAATTCAGGATCTTCATGTGTCTGACTCTACACAGGAAAATCCCCAGTGTTAAATTAACTCTACCAGTGTTAAATCAACACTATTTGGTGTTTATATAATCCACACCAGAATCGGTGTTAAAAAAGACTGGTGTTAAAAATATAACTCTGAATCAGTGTTAACCCTTGTGTGGTGTTCGGGTCTGTGGGACCCGTTTTGAATGTTTACTGAAAGAAAAATTATGCAATTAATTGTTGTTTCAACCTCAGATTCATTGGCCTTGGCTCATTTTCTATGAAGAACATAAAAATAAACAACTTTATAATTAATGTACACTGTACACCCCCCCTACACATTTATATTACATATGTGGTGTTCGGGTCCACTGGACCCGGGGTTAATAAAAGTGTAAAAATTGAATGTGCTATGTAACTTCACTCTGTTTTTCTCCTACCTGGGACTCCTGTGAGTGCATGAGTGTGTTTGTATACATGTCTGTACATATGTGATGGATGCATGTCAGAGTTTTCTCCTTCTGCTTTTGCTGTAATGCCGCAAGGATACAACATGTTATATGCCGTGCATGAACATTTATCTGTCCCTACTGTCCCAAACACTTTACCTTCTGTCTAACAGGAACCATTCTACATTTTACCATTATAAAAAATCCATAGTTTTATTGTAGTAAAAGAGTAGTAATCATGGTTATTTGGTATATTGATTACCATTTGTAAAACCATGGGTTTACCATAAAACCTATGGTGTGTGTACCTGCTATTTATCACCTTGTGGGGACCAAATGTCCCATAAAGATGTGTGTGTGAGAGAGAGAGAGTGAATAATAGAGAAAGTAAAATATTATCCATGTATTTTCATCATTCTAAGTTGTGGCCAATAGCAACACATTGTACTTCAATGTGTGTGGACCAGATGGACACAGTATATGTGTATAAAATGCAAGAAATGCATACACAACACAGCTACACATTAAAAATTTGCTTCTTATGTGTTGTGTTGGCTGGCATGAACAGGTTATGTGTTTAGTGTGGATGATGTCTTATGATACGGCATCTGTTCAGTTTGGGGCCTGTGCTGTGTAGACTGACACAAATGTGAACAATTTCAAAAAGTTCAAATAATTAAACATCAACAGTGATAAAAAACTTTGTTTCATTTATACTTATTTAAGATAAATATGATTTTCCCCCCAATATCTGGATCAGAATAGAATTTTCTTCTTTTATTTCATATTACCACAAAAACGAATGGCACTTTAGTTTATAAATAGTCCTCTACCAGTGGTAAATGACCAATATTAACCATAAATTCTGTCTATATTACTTGCAATAAGGCTAAAGTTAACATCTGTAAACAATATTACATAAATTTGTATGAATGCATTGGTTTAAGATACTAATAATGCTCTGGGTCCACCAGACCCACAAACATCGTCTAAGTAACAAAAATACGAACACCACACAAGGGTTAAAGTTAATGAGATAATGAAGTGATGATTAAGACATTAATGGTGAACACCTGCTGGTCATTCAAATCAATTACATTTTGGACATTTTCCTGTCTCAAAATGTTTATTTTGATGACTCGTTTTCTGGAGAAAATACTAAAATAATAAAGAAAGACAAATTATTAAATGCAATAGATGAATACTGTTGGATGCCTCCAAAAGCTGCAATCTTTCATGTTTGCCTTTCTATCAGCATCTCTGTTTGAAAAATAAAATGATAACTTGCAGAGTTATTTTCTAAATGGATAAGTTTAACTTCTGAACAGCTGTAAGAACAAAATACAAGTGCTCAACTATTCCAGTATCCACACGCGTGATTTAGTAGACAAATCTTCTCTCTGACGTGATGTCTCACAAGTCAAATAGACATTTATCACAAAATGTATCACATTAAATCTTAAGTTTGTGTTTGTTATGAGTACATTTGATGTCACCATTACTGTGATTAGTGTTTCCTTTAGTTAGACATTTGTCCCTTGACCTTCACTGATCTAACTCTGCTCTTTTAGCAACAGCAACAATGTTTTAGTCGGACCACTTGTTCGTTGCTTCATGTAGAGGGACGCTCTTCCAGACCTTCTCAGATTGTTTATTTTTATTATGTTCTACTCTACAAATCATTGAAACATTTCATCACATTAATTATGAAGAAACAGGCATATAAAAAAGCTCTATGCAAATGACATTGTATTGAATAAGACTGCCATCATGCTTCAGTGTTTTTTTTTGTTGTTGTTTTTTGCTTAAGAGAGACTTCATGATTTCTGATACAAATCTCAACGATGGTGACAGTTAATGGTAAGAAAGTTGAAATTTTTTTGTCATGTTGCAATGCATGATGGGATTTATGAATGAGTTTTCTACAATCCTGGTACCCAGCATGCATTGCGGCATGAAGCTTTGTTGTTGTTTGTCACCATGATTGTGTTTTATAGGCTGATTGTTGATGTCTCAGTGTGTCTGACTTACACCACAGATAAGATTTGGGTAAACAATATTTAACTCTTCAGGTTATGTTGACTTTTACAGCACTGTTGGATTTCATGGGAGCCTCACAGGGTTGGCGGAACATAAATTAAACACTTATATTCAGTGATTACTTTTTTATGATATCATTGAATCCCAAGACTTATACTTTCATACTAATTAACATAGTAACAGTAATAGACTTCATTTCTCTCATCTTCCTCTGCTTTAACAGATGTGTTTTATAAACACACTGCCACAATGAGCAGAAGAAAACTAAAACTAAACTTCAAGACCCAAGTACCCAACTAAAGGAAACACTAATCGGCACAATGGTGACTTACTTTATTAACCAGATTTACAGCAGTTCTTTGGAAGTTAAACCTATCATCCATGTAACTCTGCAAGCAAGTTGTAATTTTAGTTTTCAAACAGAGATGATGATAGTGTTCATTTAACTATATATGGTGATTTCATCTATTGCATTTAATATTTTGGCTTTCTTCCTCATTTTAGTATTACTTTCTCCAGAAAAAGAGTCAACAAAATAAAATTTTTAAGACAGAAACAATTCCAAAATTTTGTTGATTTGACACGGAATGACCAGCAGGTGTTCACTATTAATGACTCAATCACTTCATTATCTTATTAACTTTAACACTGATTTAGTGTTTTTTTAACACCAATCTTGGTGTGGATTATATAAACACCGAGCAGTGTTAATTTAACACTGGGGATTTTGCTGTGTACTGTGCTCTGAAGCCCACTGTGAGTAAAACACAACACCACATTCAACACTCAAAAACATACAAAACACTGTGATCTCAGCAACTTCAGTATTTCTTTCTTCTTCTTCGTTCTTAACGCCCTTCCAGCATCTACGTATATATTTATGGCGAGAACCAGGTAATCCATAAACAAGTTTTATTCAGACAAGTTGATCCATACACAGGTTGGGGGAGGGACAATTTGGTATCTCCAATTTGACTAACTTGCATGTTTTGGTCTGTGGGAGGAAACCAGAGTACCCAGAGTAAACCCACACTGAGATAGGGAGAACATGCAGAAACTCCACACAGACAGGCAGGCAGGCAACATGCCCTAGCCGGGCTTCGAACCAGGGACCTTCTTGCTGTGATGCAACAGGGCTACCCACTGAGCCACTGTGCTACCCCAACTTCATATTTTGAGACCCACTGAGCCACTGTGCTACCCCAACTTCATATTTTGAGATTTGTAAAGCCTCTCTGAGATATTTCATCACTTGACTTCAGTGTGCAGAGTAATATGGAGTTGAATCTTGTTAATATTAAGTTTAGTTGATGTATCTGATGTTGTCCACAACTGATATTACACTGTAAAAAAATCTGTAGTTTTTATAGGTAAGATTTGTAAAATTTACAAAAGTTCGCTGTAATGCATACAACTGTGGTGGTGTTGTTTTTACGGTTTTAAGTTCTGATAACCACAGCTGCCAGGATTTCTCCGTAAAAACTACGGATTTTTTTTACAGTGTACATTTAGATTAGCCACAGGGACTAATATTTTTTTTATATTTGTAATCATTTATTATTGTTTCATTATTGTTTAATTAATGACATTATTTTAAATTATATATCATTATTATTTATGAATATTAGTCACTTCATTATTAATCAAACATAAAGAATAAAAGCATTTAATTGTGTTGCAATACCAAAAATAACCAGTAGAGGTTGTGATGCACCACATTCATTTGAACTCCTCCCATGCAAAATCCCATTACAAAATAACAACTGCTATGTATGAATGCATTGAAGATTACACTTCTGTCACTGCCTGATCATCATCATCATTAAAAAAACTTTATCATCTTTGAGAATAAACAATGATACTTTGGCTGGAGGTATCAATGTTGGCATTACTTATTCTTGGTATGTAATTTTTCACTTAATACTGCTGTTTGTAACATTGAAGAATGCCTTAATAATTAGCAATTTTATATGTTTCCAGAATGCAGATCAGAGAATAAAGTTGATCAGCCAGAAAAACAGATAACTCAAACTGAAGGAGGATCAGTAACATTGGACTGTAAATATACAGCATCTTCAAAAACACCAGATCTCTTCTGGTACATCCAGAGACTAAATGACTTTCCTAAATACATACTGATGAGAAACTCATACAGCGCAGGAGATAATGGCACTGAGTTTCAGCAGAGATTTCACTCTGAAGTGAAGTCAGATTCAGTTCCTCTGATAATTCAGGATCTTCATGTGTCTGACTCTGCTGTGTATTACTGTGCTCTGAAGCCCACAGTCACTAAACAGACTGAAGCACTTAGACAAAAACCTGATGTTCATCAGTACTTGTGCCTCATGTTGTGATGCAGTTTGATTCTTTTTATGTTTTATCCCTTATTATCATGTATCAGAACAGGTTTGTGGTTTTATAAGAAATAATCTTCCCTAAAATACGTCAAATAATAATTTATACCTGTTAACTGCATGTTTTAAATGGATATGGTAAAAATTTGTGAAAGGTTTATTACTCATATCATTATCAGTTAAATGCATCTTAACAACTGACAAACATTCATTTTTGTGTACAGTGCAACTTCTGTCAGATTCATCTCTTTATTTATTATTGTGCTAGAGTCAGCGTACCAATAAAAAAGAGTGCCAAAAGTGTCTTGCTTTAAAATTTAAATGTGTAGTGTCCCTACTAACAAAAATAATTTGAAACAATGTTCCTTGAAAGTTTTTTTAGTTCTCAATAACTTTATTCAAATATAAAAAACGTCCAGCTTTTTAAAATGTTTTAAGAATATTTATTGAATATTAGAGGAATGTTACATTTAAATATTATTTCCTATTATTTGGATAAGAACTTGTTGGCTTGTTATGTAAATGATAGAGAAACATTACATTCTATTAGTTAGAAAGTGTTTTTGAACGTTATTTCTGAATGTTTTGAAAATCACATTTTTAAATGTACATGGCCTAATCGAAATCTAAATCAACCACAATGATTAACTCTTTCCCCACCATTGATGAATTAACTTGTCAATTAAGAGAAAAGGTTTTCCTGTCAATTTCGGGTTTTTCTGCAATCCATATTTCCACTGTAAACCCAAACAGTATAACTAACTTATAATGGAAATTACCTGGTACTCAAAATGTGCCAAAAAGTTTAGCTAACTATTATTTTTGAGTTCATTCAACATTTATCATAGATATTTTTTTGAGTTTTTACAATTACACTAAAGTTAAAGGGGTCATATTATGAGAGATTTTTAAGATGTAAAATAAATCTTTGGTGTCCCCAGAGTGTATATGTGAAGTTTTAGCTCACAGATATTCCACAGATAATTTATTATAGCATGTTAAAATCTCAAATTTGTAGGCCTGAGCAAAAGTGTGCCGTTTTTGGGTGTGTCCTTTAAAATGCAAATGAGCCCATGAAATGCAAACACTGATCACAATGATGGTGGTTTGTTGTAATTAAAACTCAATTGTGCTGTCAAGTCCTTCTTTTCTCTCTCTTTCTCTCTGCGCTAAATGGCAGTGCTGTGGTTGGATAGTGCAGATTAAGGGGGCGGTATTATTGTAATTCGCCTTGCTACCTACCTCACAAAACAGGCAAAATCTGAACAACCTAATTTTTCACATGCTTACAGAAAATGGCATACTCAAATTAAGGTACTGGGTTGATCTTTATCACATTTTCTAGGTTGATAGAAGCACTGGGGACACAATTATAACACTTAAACATGAAAAAAGTCAAATTTTTACGCTATGACCCCTTTAAAGAGTTTAGGAAACTTGAAAAATAGATTCAACCATAATTAAATATTTTAATTTCAAACGCCCTCTAGTGGCGGACTATACGAAAAAGTGACGTCTTCGTTGAACGGTGTTTCAAACGAATTATTTTGCGCTTGCATGCAAATAATTACAAACTTTTGGTGGTTGTGATGAGTTCAATTTGCCAGGTAAGCTAAGAAAGAGTCTGGTACTGCGAATTTACTTCAGTTTAAGGTTAAATTAACACAATTGGTTAAGGAAGTTCCAGTTCCCAGCATTTTTTAAAATTAAGTTCTATTTTATGTGGTTTTTAGTAAAGAAAAAGACTCAGTAGTGTTAAACATGTATTTATGTTGGATATTTAGAAGGGTTTGCTATTTTTTATTTTAGTGCTTACCATTGTTCAGAAGTGTAGTGCCTGTGCTTGGCTGTAAGTCAATAATGTGGTGCTTTATTATATAAACAATAACTATGTGAAAGTCAGCACTGAGCTCAGTCTCTGGATCTGGTAAAAATTTATGAAAGGTTTATTACTCGTATCAGTTAAATGCATCTTAACAACTGACAAACATTCATTTTTGTGTACAGTGCAACTTCTGTCAGCTTCATCTCTTTATTTATTATTGTGCTAGAGTCAGCGTACCAATAAAAAAGAGTGCCAAAAGTGTCTTGCTTTAAAATTTAAATGTGTAGTGTCCCTACTAACAAAAATAATTTGAAACAATGTTCCTTGAAAGTTTCTTTCAGTCTCCTGTATTATTGTAATTCGCCTTGCTACCTACCTCACTAAACAGGCAAAATCTGAACTACCTAATTTTTCACATGCTTGCAGAAAATGGCTTACTAAAATTAAAGGGGACATATTATGAGATTTTTTAAGATGTAAACTAAATCTTAATCTAGGTCTGAGCAAAAGTGTGCCGTTTTGGGTGTGTCATTTAAAATGCAAATGAGCGGATGAAGTGCAACCATTGATCACAATGATGGTGGTTTGTTGCAATTGAAACTCAATTGTGCTGTGAATTATTTTCTCTCTTTCTCTCTGCACTAAATGGCAGTGCTGTGGTTGGATAGTGCAGATAAAGGGGGCGGTATTACCTTATTCTGACATCACAATAGGAGCCAAATTACAATGACCTATTTTTTCACATGCTTGCAGAGAATGGTTTACCAAAACTAAGTTACTGGGTTGATCTTTTTCACATTTTCTAGGTTGATAGAAGCACTGGGGACCCAATTATAGCACTTAAACATGAAAAAATGTTGCCACAGCTGCCAGTATTTCTTTGTAAAAACTAAAAAAAAAATTAACAGTGTAGGGTCGGGCTTGGTTTTTTGGGCCCGATCTAAGCTCTAATCAGAGGTGTAAAATCCATGTGCCATGAGTAAAAATCCTCTCCAGTATTTTGTTTCAATCACCTGGATTTGCTAATTAGCACAGTTTTTCAGCAGGAGGTGAATTCCTGGCTCGTTGGTGTTTTAAGCCCTCAACGAAGCCTTCAAGTCAGCGCAGCCTGGAAGGAACTCCCCATGCCCCAAGTGTTTCAGCCAATCAAAGCACTGGTGCTAGATATCAGCCTTCTGCCAGCTTCTCTGCTCACCATTGGTCAGGTGAGTAACACAGATAGCTGGCAGAAGGCTCAATATCTAGCACCAGAGCTGTGATTGACTGAAACGTTCGGGGCACGTGGAGTGCAAGGCAGTGCTGCCTTGAAGGCTTCGTTGAGGGATTAAAACACCAACGAGCCAGGAGGTCACCTCCTGCTGAAAAACTGTGCTAATTAGCAAATCTAGGCAATGGGAACAAAATACTGGAGAGGACTTTTACTCATGGCACATTGATTTTACACCTCTGCCTCTAATACAGATGATGACATGAAAACGGCATGTTGGCGCGCTAAAATTGCCAGATCCTACCAGCAATACTTCAATATTGCCACAAGGAAACGTGCGTACGTCAAGTTGGATCCTGACGTGGAGGTAAGTACTTTTCCACATCACAGTTTAATAAATCTGAGCGTTGGAGTGGATTTGAGCGTACATACGGTCTAAGATCAAAACTGTGCGTAAAAAAGCTTTATAATATATATATATATAGTATGTTTTTGACGTGTACTACTGTGTGTACTACGATATATTTTTTTGTAAACAGTTTATCAGGAAGTTCATATATAGAATGCAATGACGCATCATTAACATTTTAAGCAATACAACATTTTTTACTTTTAAGACAAACTCCAATCATGTTTTAATAAAAATTGCTCACCAGCGTGCACGCTAACGTTAGATGATGGTTTGCAAGGTGATGTTAACAATCTAACTGCATAAACATAACAATTAAATGTGCTAATAATTGAGGCAATGTGTTCCACACTTAAGGGACTGTAACAATCAATAAAACAGTAAAAATATAAAAATAAATAAACAATATCAAAGACGCCTTACCTTACATCTTTAGCAGTCTCCATGTGCTGTAATAAGTGCTGGCCGTAAAATTTGCGGAAGTGACGTCACCCTAAGGGGCGGGGTTACGCGAAAAATCATCTGAAGCCTTTCTGCCTGAGGCCGTTTCGTCTGATACCTGATTTAGTAAGACCTGATGTTTGTATGTCTGATGCCGTTTCATCTGATGCTTTGTTGTGCGAGACCTGATGCTGTTTCGTCTGATGCCGTTTCACCTGATGCCGTTTTACCTAATGCCTTGTTGTGCGAGACCTGATGCTGTTTCACCTGATGCCTTGTTGTGCGAGACCTGATGCCGTTTCACCTGATGACTTTTAGTCCGAGGCCGTATTGCCCGATGTCTAATGTACGAGACTATGTTTTCCTGAGAACTGATGCTTTTAAGTCTGAAGCGCGATGCTGTTTCATCTGATGCCTGAGTACTGACGCTGAGGTCTGAGGATGTCCTAAAATGCACACCGTACCCGCGCTGACTGCAGGATACTTGCCTCTTTTGGTGTTATACTAGGCTCTTGTTGTTGGCCAGCTGGTACGAACTTTGTAAAGTTAACCTATCCTGCCTCTGTTTGTGGGAGATTGTTTATAGTGGTTCGCTTTTCTTCCAGTATTGATGCCAGTTCTCTGAGTATTTGGTTATGCCGCCAAGTATAGCGCCCTTGGGTAAGACTTGTAGTACACCCTGACAGTATGTGCCTTAGGGATGCAGGTACATGACACAAGGAACAGGCAGGATCTTCTCCATACCACTCTTTCAGATTTTGGAGGGAGTATAGCAGATCATATGTGGCTCTAATTATAAAACTCAGCCGTGCTCCCTCCATCTGCCAGATGTCACGCCAACTGAGCTTTTCTCCTCCAGACCCTACCAGTTGGTCCATCTCCCCTGCTTGGCCATTGAGACAGCTTCAGCATGTCACTATTCCTCCTCCTGTCTCCCGACTTCTTGTACTACTAGCTGTCTCTTTTGCGTTGATGTTGCCAAACTACCCAACTAAAGGAATCACTGATCGTCATTATGGTGACAAAACATTTTCAATAAAATGTCAGCATATAAATCTCTGTTAATTATAAAGAGAGAAAGAGAGAGCATTTAAGGTGGAACTTTATCTATGAGCAGTGCTATGTTTTTGAACACACATTCATATATAAAGATTACATTATTTTATCAGCTTAACCAAATTAAGCTATTTATTACAAAAATAGAGATGATGTTTATGTTTTTTGACTCAGAACTCATAGACCCCATTTGTATAAAATGTTTTTGTATTGATTTTCCGAACCCCTTTTGGACATCTACCTGACTTCCAAGAGGGGTCATAGTAAGACGTCCAGATACTATACCAGATTTGCACGTTGTAAAGACATACAGATAAGGGCCTGGACCAACCGCCTAATATAGACATGATCTGCACGTTGGGGAGACGTCTCATGTTTGGTGGGTATATGATTGTACATAAATGTTTATTCATAATTATTGCAGGTATCATTACTCCAATCCTAAATGAAACATACAGTCAAGGGATTAAAGGGATTAAATATAGCTCTGTCCTGTAACTACTCATCAGCAGATAGATACTCTACAGTGGAATTGACAATAGTCTGACTCAGCTCCTATATGTTTTGGTCATTTACATGCTACTGGAGAAGTGAAACTCAATTCAGAAACACTGAAAAAACAATTTAAACAACAGAATAGATCATACTGTAAATCACCATAATGCACTTTTGTTATAAATACAAATCAGATTATAGATGAGAATATAGATGAGAGTTTTTATAGATGAGAGAAACAGTATTTTTGAGACCTTTGTGGTTGTCGTAAACACATACTAGTAGAATTGAATTAGTAAATGAAGAAACTTAATCATCTCAGTAGCTTGTGGGGATGATGAGAGGCAGATCTAAATGTTACTAACCCCACCCACATTTACCCAGCTTTACAACACGCTGTCTCTGAACTCAAGTTAAATATGAATTTTTATGCATGAAGCAAGTAATGATATAGTTTAATGGTAAACATGGAGAGATGTATTTTACTCATTCTTTTATCAACAACAGGTAAACTTCACTTAACAACTCTATGGGGTGGTTTCCTGGACAGGGCTTACCCTAGTCCTAGACTAAAATTGATGTTTGAGCCTTCATTTGAAAACACCTTGTACTGACACATCTTAACATATATCAGTGCCATTGTTTTGTCCCAAGGTGCACACAAGTTATGTTTTTTGTAAGGTTTGTTTGTAAAACTACTTACATTTTCTAATATAACTAAGGCCTTGTTGATGAAACCACATTAAAAACGTGTTAAACGATCATATTATGTTAATTATAGATTTAAGATGGTTTTTAATATTTGTGTTTTTATTGATGCAAATTTACTTTTCTGTTCTCCTGCAGGTGTATTTGCTGATAGCATTAAACCAGACAAGGATACAAATATACTCAAGACTGAAGGAGAATCTGTGAGAATGAGCTGCACATATGAAGCAAGCAGCAGTTTTATTCTGCTTTACTGGTACAGACAGCATAACAGTGAACCTCAGTTTATACTGAGGAAAGGAGCTCAATCCTATTCAAATAGTGCTCATGATGATATACCAGACCGTCGGTTTAAGTCAAGTACATCAGATAGATCCACTGAACTCATTATGGACAGTGTAACTCTGACAGATTCAGCTTTATATTACTGTGCACTAAGAGTTGGAGCCCAGTGATACAAAATACCTGAGAGGCTTTACAAAAACTCACACACAGTTATTGCTTTGAACAGTTTTTAATCAAACCACAGTCGTTCTTTATGTAAACCACAAAACTCTAATACATAACAGAATACAGTAACACCTGCTAAAAAAGTAAACCGATGTATAAAAGTGAACATGTGCAGTTGATGTTTGAGTTATTTTCCACCTGATACAAAAACAAATGCTGTTTTAACCTTATGTTCTTATGTATATGTCACAGGAGTGACGATCTTTTAGGCGGAACCAAAAATTGGGAAGTTTTGGTTCCGCCCGGATGTTTCCGCCCGGACCGGTAAGAGAAAACACCGGACATCCGGTGGCGTCGCGAACGCTGTAATCAGCCAAACTACACACAGCTGGGAGTTATTAAGAGGAGCGCCGGGTGATTGGAGGAGAGCAACACCCAGGGGAGTATTTAAAGACAACTTAAACCACAGTCTTGGCTGATGTTATCCGCTGTTGTGTTGGTGTGTATCGTAGCGCCGAGTTGGGCTCGCCGGATACGCTATATTTGGATCGCTGTATTGCTCTCTCTCTCTTGTTTGGATCGTAGATCGATGCTAATGAGGATATCGACGACCTTATAGGTGGAATACTAGACGGACACTGACATTGGATGAAAGAAACGGAGGAAGAGGAAAACTTACCGTTGTGAGTATACACCTGTGGAAAAGTGGTGTTGGTGGCTGGAAAGCGCCCTGTCTAGGCACCTGGAGTTATTACAGCGTGAAGTCAACCTAGGACGAAGAGAGACAGAGATCGTGAGTAACCCAATCCCTTGAAGTAGGTGTTTTGTACATATTTGACCTATACATCGTTTTGAGGGTTTTCAAGAGAGACTGAGTGGCCCTACCCCTGTACCAGCGTGGTGGGTGAGCCGAAGGTTTCTCGTGTGGAAGCAGCTACAGTGACAACAGCAAACAAATACTAGGCCGTCTACCATCTCCCTATTCTCGCCCAGAGCGAAGTGGAAGAGGACGGGTGTCTATTGTGTGCACTGAGCGTGGTGGGTGAGTCTTTGGATGTAGAAATTTTCACTTGAAGTGGTGCTGTGTAATGCTGTGTATTGCAGTGAGAGTGCTGTGTCTTGTTTGACGTAACCCCGCCTTCAGTCACTCGTCCCGGGACGACGAAGAGGAAAGGACGGCGCTAGAGAATACCTGTACAATTATGCTGTAGTGTGTTTTCAGTTTAACAGTATCACAGAGTGGCGGCGAAGAACTGTGCGAGTGGCAGTGTGTGTGAGTATCACATCTACTATTGTTACCAATCACAGAGTAGAGGCGAAAGAGATCCGCCGGCCCGAGGTCTCGACGAAAGGGCGCCCCGGTCCAGTTTTCGATCGACCAACGGGTCTCGAGGAAAGGGCAGCGCTCGACCCGGTGTGCCGGCGTGACGTTCTCGCCCCTCTGTCAACCAACGAGTTCGCCGAGAGGGTCTTGGTCCCCGGCGTCCCATTACAAACCACTGTTCAATCGACGCATTGCATAGCCAGCCAGCGTAAGCCCGCCACCCTGTAAGCTACAGTATAACCTGTTTTGTCTGCTGATTAACAGGGAAGTGAGTGAGTCGTGAGAGCCATACCTCCCTAGAAGCTGTAACCAGCGTAGAGGTGAGAGAAAACCTTGGAGTCGATTTACTGTGTCTCCGTGTCCCAGCAGTCGTCTGTGGAGAGAAAGAGAGCCAGCGTGAACACTGAGATATTAAGCTGTGGGAGAGCCATACCTACCCAGAAGCTGTAACCAGCGCAGAGGTGAGAGAAAGCCTTGAAATCGATTTACTGTGTCTCCGTGTCCCAGCAGTCGTCTGTGGAGAGAAAGAGAGCCAGCGTGAACACTGAGATATTGAGCTGTGGAGAGAGAGTCATACCTACCCAGAAGCTGTAACCAGCGTAGAGGTGAGAGAAAACCTTGAAATCGATTTACTGTGTCTCCGTGTCCCAGCAGTCGTCTGTGGAGAGAAAGAGAGCCAGCGTGAACACTGAGATATTAAGCTGTGGAGAGAGCCATACCTACCCAGAAGCTGTAACCAGCGCAGAGGTGAGAGAAAGCCTTGAAATCGATTTACTGTGTCTCCGTGTCCCAGCAGTCGTCTGTGGAGAGAAAGAGAGCCAGCGTGAACACTGAGATATTGAGCTGTGGAGAGAGAGTCATACCTACCCAGAAGCTGTAACCAGCACAGAGGTGAGAGAAAGTCTTGAAATCGATTCACTGTGCCCCTGTATCCCAGCAGCCGTCTGTGGAGAGAAAGAGAGTCAGAGTGAGTGTCGAGGTACCGAGCTGCGAAGAGAGCCATACCTACCCGGGAGTTGTAACCAGCGCGGAGGTGAGAGAAACCCTCGAAACCGATTCACTGTGTCCTCGTGTCCCAGCTGGAGTCTGTGGAGAGAGAGAGAATAGGGAAGGGGAGTGAGTCAACGAGCAAGGAGCTGTGGGAAATAGGCAGTGAACCGCCGTGCGCTTAATAAAGGTACACTGACAGGAAAAGTCCATACCAACACTCATTGTGACTTATTCTGCCTCCAGGAAGGAAGAGGAGCGCGCCACGGGCAGAGGGAACCAGAGGCGGGAGCCAGTTCCCCGACGCAAAACCCCCCCCTTCCCTCTGGCATTCATTCGGCCGTGGCCCCCTGGAGGGCAGATCCTGATTTTAGTTTTTAATTCCCCTTTCCCCAAGCCCCCGTATATTTTAACTATTTAAACAAATAAAGAATATTTTTATACTTACCTGTACTCGTTGTTGTCTGGTCATTGGGTTGGTTTTGGGGACCTCCTCGAGGTGGAAGTTTAGAAGGGGCGTGGCTTAAACACTAGCAGCCAGCCCCTGGCTTGTGACATATATGTAACTTTAAACAAGGAACGCATGTGCACATTGCCCCGTCTGACTTAGCCCACATGAACCTTCTAGTGTGGGTGTGGTTGGGTTGAAGAAGTGATGAAGTTAATTAGATAATGAAGAGATGAATGAAGTGATGATTGACCATTAATGATAAACACCTGCTGTTAATAAACAGAATCATTAAAGAAAGATGAACAAGAAGAGAACAAAGACAAAACACCATCAGAACCACAACAACTACAAAAAATAAATAAACATTTCTTGGTGGAGCCAATGTGACGGCAAAAGCCTACCCATATTTGAGAGGTGATAAAACGATAACACAATTTTTTAAACCAGAGTTCTTTTATTTCATATATTGTATGTTTATATATTTAAAGTAGAACATTTTCTGGAAGGCATTAAAGTGCCCATCTTATGACTGCTTTTCCACCAGTTATATAGGTGTATGAGTTCCATAAAGCATGTTTCAAAAGTTGTTTGCTCGAAATAGCTTGTAGGAAAAGATTGTTACCCATCTCTAGTAGCCTCTGTTTTAGGGCAGTTCAGATTGTGCCGTTTTGAGCTAGTCTTACATATTTATGAGCTGCTGCTCCTTTGATCACGCCCCACTACTAACGTCATGTGCCCGTGCGCGTGCTCAGTGGTATCGTGAGCAGTACAGACCATACTGTGTTATTATTTTATATATTATTATTATTAACGGTTTATGTTGCCAACAGACAAATCATGCAGAAAAGTATCACTAATAAGTACACTACAGGTGAAGAAACTCATGACACACAATGATTCCAGAGTAAATTGTGATGTTACGTTAGCAGTCACAACAATAAACTCGTTTTCCCTGGACAATGCTAACATATTCCCATTATAAAACATTTTCAAGCGCATTATTTTCGCAAATTACAGAAATTAAGACCCGGCGGGGGATGTATACTGCTTGTGGACCGCGTGCTAATTGCTAGAAGCTAGCGGGAGGTCCGGACCGTAAAGTTATAAGAGGCTCGGGGGTTAGCCTCATCAGAAAAGCCGGGGCGGGAAGGCCCGGTCTCGGTGTGTCAAACTCATCATGACACACAAAGATTCCAGTGTAAATTGTGATGTAGCAGTCTGAACAATACACTCGTTTTCCCTGGACAATACTAACATATTCCGGTTATAAACATTTTCAAACGCATTATTTTCGCAAATTACAGAAATTAAGACCCGCCGGGGGATGTATACTGCTTGTGGACCGCGTGCTAATTGCTAGAAGCTAGCGGGAGGTCCGGACCGCGTAACTTATATATCTATGCAGACCGTAAAGTTATTAGAGGCTCGCCTTGTCAGAAAAGCCGGGGCGTACGGTCTCGGTTAGTTTGGCAAAAAGCTTTTAGCTCTAGCATCATAAATGTAGTATTTTGTGACAGAAGATGACAACATGCAAAATACAACGTGACTTTACCTTTTGTGATGAAACAACGCGATCGCGAATCGAATCCAGTCTGTTTCAGATGTGTGAATGATCCATGAAAGTCCAATAAAATACATCCAATTACCATTTTGTCCACAAATGCTTATAATCCATGAAATATAGATACATAGTCTGTTGTTTACATCAGATTTTGCATGAAGGTCTTATCGCCTACAATCTAAGGACTGTTTGCGTCGTAACACAGTGTATATAAGGTTACTCCGGGTTCCAAGAACCACGCGTTAAAACTTTGTTTTTAAAAGTAGGTGGGAATATAATCCATAATATCCAAATAGTGCTGTTATTTCCGTGAGACATGATAACAGCACAGAGGGTCTCATTCAAGTGACTGCTCTATGCTCTTTGGCTACCTGGTGGGTGGAGACCTGCGAGTGGGGTGATGGGCGGGTAAATTCAAACTGAATGTGACGAAACGGTTTGTTACGTCACAACGGAGCTGAGTTTTAACTGGCGCAATCTGAGACTCAAGGCAGAGGACATTCATAAACCTGTATCTCACTCAAAACAGCATGGATGGATTTTTTTCCAAGTTTGTATGCGTGTGGGAGCATCAGAGACACAAAATAACACCCCAAAACCCAGAAAAAGGGAGTTTTTCATAATACGGGCACTTTAAACCGTTGTGAATATCATAAAAATCTCAGTGCTGGCTGGCAAGTTTTAATTTTGGATAAGTACACAACTGCATTAAATATATCACACTGTGTGAGTGGTTTTGTACAAAAATTGTACATACAGTATGCCTTTAACATCCAAAGCTCTATTATACATCTACAATGTTTGATGAATGTGAAATCATGATAATGCTTTTGAACTGATGTGGATGTAGAATATAAAAACTTGAAAAACATGAACTCAATTACACATTGCAAAGATTCTTGTTGGTTTTCCAAAAAAAGACTTCAGTTCAGTAAAATAAAATACAAGTTTGTTTTGTTTCGGTTTGACATATAAAACCGGGATGTTCTTGACAAGTTTATAAAATACTTACTCAGTCAAAGCTTTTGAAACAAACGGTGAGATTAAAATGTTGTAGTTCTCTTCTCAAAAAACCCATAAAGATACATCTGGATCTGGATTTGTAATTGCATTTCAGTCTACACTAAAGGTTGGTCTAAAAGTCAGAAACCACACCCACATTATAGCTTTACAACACGAGTTGTCTTGACTGCATGCATACATTTATTCATAATGCCAGTAAATTCATAACACAGCAACATGGAGAAATATATTCTGCTGATTCTTATAACTGTGTCAGGTAACACAAGCTCACTGTCAAACTTTAATTATGAACATATTGACTGTTTACATGTTAAATAACAATATTATCACCATTATGTTATATAACATTGTAATAGTTGCTGTTTATTAATATTTATATCAAACATGGTTTACTGTACCAATGAAAAAGACTAATATTTTAATAAAATCTAACCAATATAACCAATTTCCTTGCAGGTGTATTTGCTGACAGCATTGAACCAACGGACAAGAATACAAACATAATCAAGACTGAAGGAGAATCTGTAACACTGAGCTGCACATATGAAGCAAGCAGCAACTATGTTTATCTTTACTGGTACAGACAGCATCCTAACAGAGAACCTCAGTATTTACTGCGGAAAGGTGCTCGATCATGGAGTGCTGAGAATATAGCAGACAGTCGGTTTAAGTCGACAACATCAGATTCATCCACTGAACTCATTATTGACAGTGTAATTCTGTCAGATTCAGCTTTATATTACTGTGCTCTGAGAGTTGGAGCCCAGTGATACAAAAAGCCTGAAAAGCTTTACAAAAACTCACACACAGTTATTGCTTTGAACAGTCTTTAATCAAGTTAATATCAAACCACAGATATTCTTTATGTAAACCACAAAGCTTCTGTATATGACAGGATACAGTAACACCTGCTTTAACCCACAATTAATAAAACAAAATAATAAAAGATTTCAGCATTTATGTTTGTGATTCATAAAATATAACAAATGTATAAATGATCACTTATGACTTTTTCTATCTTAAGAAAGACATTTTAAAAGATGTCATGTCAGGCTTAATTTTAGTGTTGAAACTGGGAGCAAATATTTCCCGCCCACTGGCTGAGACTAATAGAATAGGAAGAGTTGGGACTAGGATTATTACTATTTCAATTTTTGGTGCATTTTGGAGCCGTTTGTGTCCTCAAAAACTTTGTGAACACTTAATTTAGACTGATCAGCCATTTAGGTTTTCACATGGGCATATGGTTTTTTGTTATCATGACGAGGCAATATATACAGTGAAATCAAAGCATTAAGCGTTTTGTAATTTCTGCTTGCATTGTGTGATTTTGATCAAATGGCCATAGCGTCATCAACTGGCAACAGGAAGTGTGTCATTTAGAACACCAGGCATGTGCACATATAGGGCTCAACCTGTGCAGAACGCGTGATTTTTTTCCCCAAACCAGTTCAGATAGGAGTTTTACTTAAACATGAGCTCAGGGGCAGAAAGAAATTTGATTGGTTCACAAAAATGACCAATGAAAGTCCTCAACCGGAGCCTTCAAGGCAGCTTCTGCAGTGAAGCAGTTCGAGCTCACCGTTGGTCAGGGGAGTAGCGCAGATGGTTAGATAGGAATGTGACTGTTTTGAATTCAGCTCGAAATGTTTCGAGCGTTTAAATTACGTGTTACCACGTTTTCACGTGTCCGTGGCACGACTTTCTTTTTCGTGCCAGTTTCACGTAATGTTTACTCAATTGTTTTTCCTATTTTCTTACCATTGTCGTTTGGGATTGGGGTTAGAACAACTTTCTGTTACGTAAAATGACATCCTAACCCAAACCCAACTCTAACCCCAACATCAAGTGAAAGCAGTTTAAATTTCTGACAAATAAATGTATAAACCACTGCCATTCTAACCCAAACCCAACTTCATCCTCGCACGAAAACAGTTTAAAAATGAAAAAACCCCACAAATCTAACCCCAATCCCAAACGACAATGGTTTGAAAAAAGGAAAAAAAATTGAGTAACCATTACGTGAAACTGGCATGAAAAAGAAAGTCGTGCCACGGACACGTGAAAACGTGGTAACACGTAACTTAAACGCTCGAAACATTTCGAGCTGAATTCCAAACCAGTTACATTCCTATCTAACCATCTGCGCTACTCACCTGACCAACGGTGAGCTCGAACTGCTTCACTGCAGAAGCTGCCTTGAAGGCTCCGGTTGAGGACTTTCATTGGTCATTTTTGTGAACCAATCAAATTTCTTTCTGCCCCTGAGCTCATGTTTAAGTAAAACTCCTATCTGAACTGGTTTGGGAAAAAAAATCAAGCGTGCAGAACACATGCCCTTTTTTAACTCCGAAGTGCCCTTTTTTGAGGTGTTTAATAAATTTTTTATATATATAAATCAATGCTATTGTTAAGCATTTACGTCTGCCTGTCTGTTTTACAAATAAATTTATCAAATAAAATGTATTAAAAAAACTAAATCTTTTTGGATCCGCTCAAACTGTCAGTCAAACCTCTAAATTCCGCCCCCTGAAGGCAGCGAGCTTTAAGTTCCACAGCAGTCAGAACAGCTGAACGTCTTGCAATGGTAAATAAATATCTTGTTGTTTGAGTTCAATGCTGCCACATTAAGAAAGCAACACTTGTATGTCTATAACGGGGCATGTTTTATAAATTTGAGCCGAATTATCCATAGACGGGATTGGGCGAGTGGGCAATCAGGGGGCACCAAGGGCTCCAAACTGCAACCAAATGGAGTTTTTGACAAAGCGCGAGCAGTTTTTTAAATAACTGTTCACGCATGTGAAGGGCACCCGTGACAACAATACAGAACGCAGGGTCGGGTTTTAACTGCTTTTTTGCATGACGCGTATTCATCGTTTAACTATGCAGCCCGGGTTAAAGTCAACACATTTCAGGCCCGCGAGAAGACGAGCCTGCGCGGGTAAATGTCTATCCTACATTAACACCAAAAACATTACAAGACATCAGATGCCCAGTTAAGGAAAACTGGATGGAAGACGAGAAACGTGTAAAGGATACAAGTATGTACAGTATATTGTCCTGTCACTCATTTCAATATGCTATCTGGATATAACTTATTGTATATGTATGTATCTTATGCCTTGACTTAGTCAAGGGAGTTTTATGATTATTTGGTTCATAACTTTTTATTCTGAAATCAACTGCATAGAGGTAAGTCTATTTAGTATTTAGTATATTTTTTTAGTAATGCAGTTATTTGCATCTTCAAAAGACCAAGGTTCCTCAGCACAGTTTTAGCCAGGTAGGCAGAGATACATGTTAAATATGCTAATCGTATGGCTAACGTGTAGTATAATCTCCTATTTTGATCTTTAATTTCCTATTTCCCCCTCGTCTCAATGACATACATAAACATGTTAACCAAATAATAAAAACTAGCTTATAAAACTAATCAGAATAGCTTTTTTTCTTCAAACATGTTTTTATTTAACTGTATGTATGTAAGCAGAGGAAAAAATAAAATTAATATATTCTACAATTAAATAAAAGCGAGTACACAAGAGCAGTTCACAAACACATGACTACAATAGGCCTAATACAGACAACCACCCAGGATGTAAATTGTTAAAGAGTTGGCTTTAACAAGGCCAGATATCCTTTGCACTGTATAATGCCAAGCTATCATAAAATGTCATTTTTCATTTTCATTAATAGTGATTTTTTTTAATCATTAATAGTGAATTGATATAAAGCTTTTAAGACGATTATTACGTGATATTTATTTGGAGGGGTGCCCTTTTTCAGATTCACTACATGCCCCTCAAAAGGTCTGTGCACGCCCCTGTAGAACACACTTTAGAGGGGTCATATTATTATATGTTTTAAGATGTATTATTATTATTATTATGATTTATTATAGCATGTTTTAATTGCAAATTTGTAGGCCTGAGCAAAAGTGTGCCGTTTTTGGGTGTGTCATTTAAAATGCAAATGAGCGGATGAAGTGCAAACACTGATCACAATGATGGTGGTTTGTTGTAATTGAACTCAATTGTGCTGTCACCCCTTTAATTTTCAAGCAAGATGACACACCACCATTTTCCTATGTTCTTCATGTTTAGCTGTGTACATAAAGTAATGAATTAGTACAATTTTCAATTATATTAAAGGGGTCATAGCATGAAAATGTTAGCATTGCCAATTTGTAGGTTTGAGCAAAAATGTGTCGTTTTGGGTGTGTTTTTTAAAATGCAAATGAGCGGATGAAGTGCAAACACTGATCACAATGATGGTGGTTTGTTGTAATTCAAACTCAATTGTGCTGTCAAGTCCTTCTTTTCTCTCTCTGCACTAAATAGCAGTGCAGTGGTTGGATAGTGCAGATTAAAGGGGCAGTATTATTCTAATAAGATATCCTTATGACATCATAATGAAAGCCAAATTTCAATGACCTATTTTTGCTCACACCTACAAAGTGGCAATGCTAACATTTTCATGCCATGGCCCCTTTAAGTAAGTGTGAAAAAATTAGCTGTACTTTTAAAATGTGGTGTTTTAAGAAACCCTTAAAGAAGTGAAGAAATCTTGTTCAGTCTGTAAACTGTTTATGGAAGACATGGAACGGAATGATTCAGTGACTCGCTCATAACACTATTTCAGTAAAAATATATTCTGCAGACCCTTTAAGTGAAAAGAAGTAACAAAGTGTTTCAGTGATGATAAAAATCAGCAGGTGTAAACACTACTTGCTCTATCAAACTCTTTTAATAGCTGTTCTTAATACTATTAGGGGTTGGCAAGATTTTGAAATGTTTTTGTATTCAAATGTTGTTGTATTCATTGGTGAATAATTTAAAATTGGACCATTAATTAGATTTTTTTCTATATTTACAAAAGTCTTTACTGTAATTTGTGATCAATGTAATGCATCCTTGAATTCAATTAATTTTGATATTGTACTTTTTCTATTTATTACTTTATTTGTTTTTGTTGCATGACAATCAAATTGTGGAAGCCATGGGAGAAAGAGAAAATAAGCTGTTGTAGCTGGTATTGTCAGCTTTTTATATTTTGCTGATATTTTTGTCAAATTAAAAAATAATGGATAATTTTATCACTTTTTTACTCTAATTCTCTTTCAGAAGAAGAAGAAGAATGCTCTGCACTCCCTGAAACCTATGGGAAGAAAAAACTGAACTTGCATATGAAAGTAAGAACTTTGATATAAAACAAAATACATGATGGGTTTCAAATTATGTAACTATAATATTGGTCAGCTAATTTAAATTTACTTCATTTTAGCAGACCAAACCCCAGTTGTGCCCTCTGGTTTTAGCAACATATGCATAATCAATTGCAATGAACAATTTTAATCCACTTACCCAGCTAGCAGAAAAAAGTTCTAAGAACGTTCACTGAAAGTTCCCAAGGTTCCCAAAAACATTCTGCCAATGTAAAAAGTGTCCAGTTTTCTTTAAATTAACTCAAGAAAACTCATCTTCACCACTAGGGGGAAGCATCGCTTAAATTCAGACGTGAGGCTGCAACATTGCTTGAAATATCAAGAGATAAACAGAGACTCACATCAGATTATATAACATCTTTCTCTCTGTGTTTAACTCACATCAACAATGACACAGTGGATGATTATTGCTCTTTTCTTCAGTGCTCATCATTCTGGTAAGAACATTCATTATTTACATTTTAGTATCTGTTTAAATAAAATGATGCTGTAATTCTAATATGAACAAAGATCAATATGAATGTTGTTTCGCATTAAATTTTAGGATGTAACTCTCAGGACAGTGTTGACCAGAATACAGGATTTCAAACAGCTCTTGAAGGAGCAGCTGTAACAATCTCCTGTACATATAAAAGCATTGATTCATCTCCAACTCTCTTCTGGTACCAGCAAAAAGTCAATGGATTCCCAAAGTACATGCTGAACAGAATTGGTGCTCATGGAGATAAAGACAAAGATTTTAAAGAGAGATTTAATGCAAATATTGACACATCTTCAAAATCAGTTCCTCTGATAATTCAGGATCTTCATGTGTCTGACTCTGCTGTGTATTACTGTGCTCTGCGGCCCACAGTCACTAAAACACATTCAACACTCATACAAAAACCTTGAGAAGCTAAAAATATCTAAACACAATTGCACTAGCATAAGTAAGATTAACTTAACAGCTGCAGGTTGCTGGTTTAATCATATGAACTGAAACATGAACTGTCAACATTGAAATAAAACTGTGCCCACAACAGGCCTTAACACTCTGGGGTCGTGTGCGGCGCGGGCGTTGCAATCTCTTTATTTTTCAATCACTCTGCAAAGAGACTTAAATTACTCTGCTGATTTTGGACATACAGATATTATTTATACATCATTTAAACTGTTAAAGTGTCTATTTTTTCTGTCCACTCCCAATAAAAACAGAATGTTGTGCTTTTCGCAAAATTAAGAAAATAAACATGATGCGCATTCTGTTCTCTCTTTCTCAGTGAAGTCCTTTCAGAAATGCGTCGGAAAAATTTACTGTGACGAATCCTTGCCATACAAACAAAAGATAAATGTCTAAATAATTCTTGGAATGTCTACTTTTAAATGATGTGAAATTGAAACAAATATTCTCATTTGATTTAAACTGGCAGACAAACTAAAAGTCCACAGAATACATGACAAATACCACAAAACACCACAAAAACAAATTAAATGATAGGTGCTCTATACAGTTCCCTTTGACTAAACAAATTTTGATTCGTTTTTAGCTTCTGGTCTTAAGTGTTAAGGTTTTTGTACTGCTTTAAATGAAAATATTAAGGTGTTTTATTTTTTTACATGTGATAATGTAAACTACTTAAAGGGGCCATGGAATAAAAATTTGACTTTTTCCATGTTTAAGTGCTATGATTGGGTCCCCAGTGCTTCTATTAACCTAGAAAATGTGAAAACGATCAACCCAGTAACTTTGTTTTGGTAAACCATTCTCTACAAGCACATGAAAAAATAGGTAGTTGAAGTTTGGCTCTCCTTATGATGTCATAAGGAGCTCTTATTATGATAATACCGCCCCTTAATCTGCACTATCCAATCACAGCACTGCCATTTAGTGCAGAGAAAAAGAGAGAAAATAATTGACAGCACAATTGAATTTCAATTGCAAAAAAAACACCATCATTGTAATCAGTGTTTGCACTTCATCCGCTTCACTAGTTCGCCTGCGCATTCAGGTCTTAATGATTAATGGTAAACAAACTTGGCTTGCTGTCCTCGAAGGGAGCTCTGTACCTGAGCTCTGAACCTTCAGAGAGAGCGAACCTGAGGCTGGGGCTCGAGCCACAAGTTCAACCCCCTGCAATGGAACTGCAAAGAGGAAGAAAGAGAGAGTGAAGGAGGAGATGGGGAGGAGGAGGGATGCCGGGAAAGAACGCAGCTGGACAGGAAGGCCTGAAGGCTCCCTTATATACGCCCATGATGATGATGATGGACAGGCCTGAATGTTTAGGCTCCTCCCGAACCTACGTTTTGAACTGCAATTTATTTGAATTTTATAGGACACACCCAAAACGGCACATTTTTGCTCATATCTACAAAGTGGCAATTATAACATGCTATAATATATTATTTATATAGTATTTTGAGCTAAAACTTTGAGCTAAGATTTATTCAACATCTTAAAAAAGTCTTGTGCCATGGCCCCATTAATTACAGTTATCAACTGTAAATGTCAATACCACCCTTAACCTGAGGATGGCAATATCTACACATACATGACAAAACCTAAAACTGAAGCCTTGACTGTAAGAAACTCATCAGTTGTTGAACATTATCTTGACATCAGTCAACATGACAAGCAGAAAACAATCTGTCTCTTACAGCTGAGCACTCACATTTTCATTTTAATCAAAGATGACTTATAGACTGTTTATTTTATTCATTTTTATTTTTAATTCCTATGGTAAGCAATAAAAAATTCTTCATGAAATCTTTTCTTGCTGTACGTTTTCATTATTTTTATTTAAATGTAATTGAGTGTGTGACTGAGCTCTTTTATATTACAGGATCTTTTGGCAAAGACGCTGTCAATCAACCAAAGGAGGACAGAACTGTCATTGAAGGAGAGCAGATTACTCTAAACTGTGAATATGAAACAGCTCAATCTGATCCATATCTTTACTGGTACATTCAACGCTTAAGCAACCTCCCTGAATATATACTGATGAGAAGCAAATATACATCAAGCAACAGTTCTGATTTTAAAGACAGATTTGATGCCAGTTTGGACACAAAATCAGTTCGTCTGATAATTCAGGATCTTCATGTGTCTGACTCTGCTGTGTATTACTGTGCTCTGCAGCCCACTGTGACTAAAACACATTCAACACTCATACAAAAACACTGTGATCAAACAATCAAATTCATCTTCATCACAACACTACTGCAGTGTTAGCTGACATCTCATTGGCACTATTGTTGGATTGTTGTGGCAGCCTATAAACAGATTAGATGTGATTACTGTTATTTAAATAATATTTTTCATTTTAGTTTTTGTAAAGCCTGTCTGAGATATTTCATCACTTGACCAGTGTGCAGAGTAATATGGAGTAGAATCTTGTTTATATTAAGTTTAGTTGATGTATCTGATGTTGTCCACAACTGACATTACATTTAGATTAGCCAAAAGGACTAATTATTTTTTTTTAGATTTGTAATAATTCATTATTGTTTAATTAATGACATAATTTTAAATTACATATTATTATTTATTAAAGGGGTCATATGATGAAAATGTTAGCATTGCCACTTTGTAGGTGTGAGCAAAAATAGGTCATTGAAATTTGGCTTTCATTATGATGTCATAAGGATATCTTATTAGAATAATACCGCCTCCTTAATCTGAACTCTCCAACCACTGCACTGCCGTTTAGTGCAGAGAGAAAGAGAGAGAAAAGAAGGACTTGACAGCACAATTGAGTTTGAATTACAACAAACCACCATCATTGTGATCAGTGTTTGAACTTTATCCGCTCATTTGCATTTTAAAAAACACACCCAAAACGACACATTTTTGCTCAAACCTACAAAGTGGCAATGCTAACATTTTCATCATATGACCCCTTTAATATTAGTAATTTCATTATAAATCAAACATAAAGAATAAAAGCATTTAATTGTGTTGCAATATCAAAAAGAACCAGTAGAGGTTGTGATGTACCACATGCATTTGAACTCCTCCCATGCAAAATCCCATTACAAAATAACAACTGCTATGTAGGAAAGCATTGAAGATCACACTTCTGTCACTGCCTGATCATCATCATCAAAAAAACCTTTATCATCTTTGAGAATAAACAATGATACTTTGGCTGGAGGTATCAATGTTGGCATTACTTATTCTTGGTATGTAATTTTTCACTTAATACTGCTGTTTGTAACATTGAAGAATGTCTTTTTAATTATCAATTTTATTATATGTTTCCAGAATGCAGATCAGAGAATAAAGTTGATCAGCCAGAAAAACAGATAACTCAAACTGAAGGAGGATCAGTAACATTGGACTGTAAATATAAAGCATCTTCCAAAACACCAGATCTCTTTTGGTACATCCAGAAACTAAATGACTTTCCTAAATATATCCTGAGGAGAAACACATACAGCGCAGGAGATAATGGCACTGAGTTTCAGAAGAGATTTCACTCTGAAGTAAAGTCAGATTCAGTTCCTCTGATAATTCAGGATCTTCAAGTGTCTGACTCTGCTGTGTATTACTGTGCTCTGAAGCCCACAGTCACTAAACAGACTGAAGCACTTAGACAAAAACCTGATGTTCATCAGTGTTTGTGCCTCATTTTGAGATGCAGTTTGATTCTTTATTTATTTTACCCCTTATTATTATTGATCAGAACAGGCTTGTTGTTTTAAAAAAATAACCTTCCCCAAAATACAACAATTAATAATTTATACCTGTTAACAGCATGTTTTAAATGGATCTTTCAAAAAATTGTGAAAGGTTTACTAAAAAACTTTGAACAAAAATTAACTGCTTTGCATTTGGGAAGTACAAAGATCAAGAATCAGACTATGAATCTCAACCATGGTGACTCGCACCCGAGTTCGGAAGACAGCGTTCACATCATCCAAATGTACCGAACTCTGATGTCAATCAAACCCGGGTGCGCACCAAAAGTGCTAATCTGAAAACGTCCTTAATTGTCACCATGGTTGAGATTCATACTCTAATTGTGCCATCACTCTGGCTTGCTCATGGCTGAGATGTGTCAAACAGGATTGGACAACACAAGTACCATCAATCCATGCCATGTGTGGGCCAGAGAAAGGTATTGGATCAACCATTACCCAGATTTGGGCCAGATTTGCCTTATTTGCTTTGTGCTTGGCTAACATGTGGTTTGCTTTCTGAGGTGTAAAATCCATGTGCCATGAGTCAAAGTCCTCTCCAGTATTTTGTTTCAATCGCCTGGATTTGCTAATTAGCACTAATTAGTTGTTCAGCAGGAGGTGACCTTCTGACTCGCTGGTGTTTTAAGCCCTCAACAAAGCCTTCAACGCAGCGCTGCCTGGAAGGCACTCCCCATGCCCCGAGTGTTTCAGCCAATCACAGCACTGGTTCTAGATATCGAGCCTTCCGTCAGCTTCTGGCAGTTTGAGCTCACCGTTGGTCAGGTGAGTAGCACAGATATGGTAAGATAGGAATGTGACTGTTTTTGAATACAGCTCGTAATATTACAAGCGTGTAAGTGACGTGTTTACGTGTTTGCACGTGTGTGTGGCATGATTTTCTTAATCGTGCAAGTTTCATGTATCGGTTATTATTTTTTTCCTTTTTTCAAATTATTTTTGCTTGGGATGGGGGTTAGATTTGTGGTTTATGTCTGGTTTTTAAACTGTTTTTGTGCTAGGATATTGTTGGGTTTGGCATAAATGCAGAAGTCATTTTAAGCAATGGTTTTATGTTTATTTTTCAGAATTTTAAACTGTTTTCGCTTGGGGTTGGGTGAGGATGTCATTTTATGTAACAGAAAGTTGTTCTAATACCAATCCCAAGTGGCAACGTTAAGAAAACAGGAAAAATAACTGAGCAACCAATAGGTGAAACTGGCACGAAAAAGAAAGTCATGCTACAGTCATGTGAAAACACAAACACATCACTTAAACACTCAAATCATTTTGAGTTCAACTCAAAAACAGTCGCATTCCTATCTTACCATATCTGCACTACTCACCTGACCAATGGTGAGCTCGAACAGCCAGAAGCTGACATAGATATCATATAGAAGACTAGATGCCCTATTGGCCGCTGGTGACTGAGAAATACGGCGGCCATCTTAAACCGGTCGTTCTCCTAGTTTCGTTGCATGGCAGCATATAAGATGTCAGAGCACTGTGGAGCATTTTCCTGTTCTAATCGGCGGACGATCGCAAATAGAGCCCGGAGGATTATTTTCACAAGTACTTTTTAACATCGCGGTACTATTGGTTGTATTTTGTGAATAGAATATTAACAGAAAATTGAGAAAGAGCCAGCTTATTGATTTTACTGTACTGAAATCGTAGCCAGCTAACGTTCGCTAGGCTATGTTTACTGCACCAGCCGCTGTTCACCCTGCAAGGAGAGTGGGGTAAAGTAAAGTAATAATTACAAGAGTTTCTCTGTTGTGAGTATTGTGTAAAGCGCTATATAAATGTGTATTATTATTATTATTATTATTATAAGGTGCTGTGAGCTGTGTGATCCGCCGCGCTTTAAAAAGCTGAGATGTCAACAGGAACAGAGGATGTTTTCCTCCGTAGGGAGGACATTGAGGAGACTCGGTTTGGAATCGACAACTATCAGTCTGACTCGTTGTCACTGGTTTTGTCTGTGTTTTTAAAGATAAGGCTCCACCATGTTGCCAAACTCACCTCTCTTGAACTACAGAAAGGGAGCACGGGAAAGAAGCTCTGGAAAACATTCCTCTTTCAGGGGTGTGTGTGTGCGTGGGTGCGTGCGTGCGCGCGCGCGTGTGTGTGTGGGGGGGTTTACAAATCATTTTAAATTGTTTCTTCACCATATTAAAAAGTCTTGTTTTATTGGAACTATCTGTTTCTGCATCTTTGTCATATTTATAGTGTGTGATTTATAAAATATCTTATGTCCTACACCACATATTTTGATTTTGGACTCACTTTATATCTTATATCAGAGTATTTTATTACTGTTTAGTGAATAGTCATTCATTCCTATTATGAACATTAAGTGGCGCTGTCGACATTAGTGTTGGTAACACTAAGATTCTTAACCTAAATATTGACAAACTATATATTGTTGGAAAGCTCAAATAGTATAATTTTAATATTTCATTAACATTTGGGGAAAATTATGACACAGTGAGAGTCAGTTTCTAAAAATGTTACGGGCCCACAGGTAGGCCAAATTTGTTTTTGCATATAACACTAAAACCCTACTCTAAACCTAAAAAATTATGGCAAGCTATATATCACCGGAAAGCTCTCAGAATGTAGTTTTAATATTTCAAAATCTTTTTGCATGAATAATATTGCGGTGACAGTAATTTATTAGTTTGTGAGTATACAAGAGTACAAGAGTATGTGGCAAAATCTAGTGGCAGTTGTTGGTAAAACCATTAAAATTGTGACCCAAACATCATTTTTTTGTGATTTGAATCACAACTACTTGAGACATATTGCTTCATGTTAACATTATTTATTGTGTGAAACATTCACTTTTATGTAATTTTATTTATAAATAAATATGTTACTGCATAATTTGATATATTAAAATAAAGGTAAACGGCTATAAAAATATTTATATTTAATATTTTTACGTTCTATCTCATTTGTGAAAAACCTTAAATTGTCTTCTTTAAAACAAGACCAAGATTAGGTTTCTAGCCCAAAGAATCCCAGAGAAATATTCATTTAAAGATGTACATCACATTGTCACCCCCACTCAAACGGGATTTGCGGCACATAAGGGGTTAAAATACGCCGAACCATGTGTCCTATATCATAGCTCCATGAATGACCTTTGCAGCAAAAAACCTGCGTGAAAATCTGTTCGGTATTCACTGAGATATGATTAATTAAATGCGCTGATAGCTCAATCCACCGGCCATACAGATTACACTGAGTGGAGCGGGTGACCGATCTAAGATGGCGGCCCCATATCTCACCGCGCCGCGTGATTTTTTTTCCCAAACCAGTTCAGATAGGAGTTTTACTTAAACATGAGCTCAGGGGCAGAAAGAAATTTGATTGGTTCACAAAAATGACCAATGAAAGTCCTCAACCGGAGCCTTCAAGGCAGCTTCTGCAGTGAAGCAGTTCGAGCTCACCGTTGGTCAGGTGAGTAGCGCAGATGGTTAGATAGGAATGTGACTGTTTTGAATTCAGCTCGAAATGTTTCGAGCGTTTAAGTTACGTGTTACCACGTTTTCACGTGTCCGTGGCACGACTTTCTTTTTCGTGCCAGTTTCACGTAATGTTTACTCAATTGTTTTTCCTATTTTCTTACCATTGTCGTTTGGGTTTGGGGTTAGAACAACTTTCTGTTACGTAAAATGACATCCTAACCCAAACCCAACTCTAACCCCAACATCAAGTGAAAGCAGTTTAAATTTCTGACAAATAAATGTATAAACCACTGCCATTCTAACCCAAACCCAACTTCATCCTCGCGTGAAAACAGTTTAAAAATGAAAAAAAAAACACAAATCTAACCCCAATCCCAAACGACAATGGTTTGAAAAAAGGAAAAAAAAATGAGTAACCATTACGTGAGACTGGCACAAAGAAAGTCGTGCCATGAACACGTGAAAACGTGGTAACACGTAACTTAAACGCTCAAAACATTTCAAGCTGAATTCCAAACCAGTCACATTCCTATCTAACCATCTGCGCTACTCACCTGACCAACGGTGAGCTCGAACTGCTTCACTGCAGAAGCTGCCTTGAAGGCTCCGGTTGAGGACTTTCATTGGTCATTTTTGTGAACCAATCAAATTTCTTTCTGCCCCTGAGCTCATGTTTAAGTAAAACTCCTATCTGAACTGGTTTGGGAAAAAAAATCAAGCCACCGCGCCAGTAGGCAGTAGCGGTCGATAGGGCGTCTACCTATATGATGTCTATGGAAGCTGACGGAAGGCTCGATATCTAGCACCAGAGCTGTGATTGGCTGAAACGCTCGAGGCACGGGGAGTGCCAGGCAGCACTGCCTTGAAGGCTTCGTTGAGGGCTTAAAACACCAACGAGCCAGGAGGTCACCTCCTGCTGAAAAACTGTGCTAATTAGCAAATCCAGGTGATTGGAACAAAATACTGGAGAGGACTTTTACTCATGGCACATGGATTTGACACCTCTGTAACAAACAGGGACACAGAAATACTAAACTAGAAACTACTGTAGATCAGCAGAATAAACCAACCGCACCAAATCATTCATGACTAAGACTCATAGTGCAGAGATATGACATGACACAAACAAAGGCCATGCCCTCACATTAAATACAATCATGTCACTAAACAATAAACAACCTCGTGACAGACTAATGATAATATTACAACAGACATCAGATTTCACAATTTACATATCAAGGCTACACACAACAACATTTACATGTATTTATACATAATCACACACAATATACAAAATAATATATAATGTACAACAGTATTGACGTTCATGTTGTTGGTTGATAGTCAATAGTCAGTGTGTTGTAATGAAGAATATAATTCTTCATCATGAGAGATGAGGAGTATAGAAGTCTGATCGTGGGATAAACTGTCATGAAGTTTACTGGTGCAATACAAAATATATGAATTTGCCACAGGGGGGCGACATTCTTTAAAACTGTCGTATGTGTCACCCTAAAGTACACCTTCATAGTAAGGATTAGAAATGAGCTACAGTATGGAGACAGAGACACATTTGAAGGAGCACTACAGTAAGAGACAGATGTATATTTGTAGGTTTCAGTTTCTCAGTCATGTTTAAATGGGTGATTATTACTCTGCTCTTTACAACATATGAATTTGGTAAGAACAGTCATTGTTTACACTTAAGTATTTGTTTTAGTTAGTTAATTAATGTTGATGATTAATATTTAAATATATTTCCACAGTTTGTTGGGCTGAAGACAGTGTTGAACAGCCTAAAACACAAATGACTGCAAATGAAGGAGATCAGATCACTTTAATGTGTACTTATTCAACCACTGCTGCACAAGCATATCTCTACTGGTACACACAGCTACCAAACACATCACCAACATTCATGTTGAGCAAATATTCATTTGGTGGAGGATCAACTGAAGATGATTTTAAGGAGAGATTTTCAGCAACACTGAATTCTACATTAAAATCAGTTCCTCTGATAATTCAGGATCTTCATGTGTCTGACTCTGCTGTGTATTACTGTGCTCTGCAGCCCACTGTGACTAAAACACATTCAAGACTCATACAATAACCTTGAGCAGCTAAATCTCTAAACACAACTGCACTAGCACTAATAAGCTTAACTAAACAGCTTCAGTTTGTTGGTTTAATTTTCATATGAACTGAAACATGAACTGTCACCATTGATATAAAACTGTGCCCACAACAGGCTTTAAATCTTAAATGAGATACAGCAAAAAACTGTTTTCGGATTGCAATTTGCCACTTACCAGAATGTACTTTTTCCTTTAGTAACTGTATTTTACTAAACTTTAAAGAGCATCAGTTTTGCTTTCATCTGCCTAATGTTGACCCCCTGCCAGATTATAACTCATTTCTTTAAATATATGTGATTAGGTAATCTAACCATACCAGATTATGTGAGGAGTCATAATTTGGCAGGAGTCATTTTCAGCACTTCACTGGTATAGGAGTCTGAAACTCAAAGTCCGAGTCAGACTCTTACCAGTGATTCTGTCTGAATATTGATCGACGAAGTCTGGTTTGACACATGAATTAGTGTCGAATAAAACAAACTCTCTGTCCACATTTTTATAGGATGAAGTCAGATATGTCAATCCATTTCTTATTCTTTACTGGAGTTAGAAGCAGTACAGTACAAACAAAAGCAACATTTTTTTAAAATAACTTCAACTTCTGAAAACAAAAAATATGTTATCCAAAACACGACTGTGACCGCGCAAACTCTTTCCAAAGTGCTCCAGAGTCAGGTAGTGCCTGCCATTGCTAAGCAACCAACTTGCTGGAAAGAAAGGGAGGCTGTTTCTCAATATGCGTTCTTCAGCGATCTTGCGTCCTTGTGTCCAGCTCTACGTCATCATTAACAGTCGAAGTTCAATTCCAATTCTCAAGAACGCAAGAACAGAGGAGGCGTGAAAATACCCGGATGAGTTCTTGATATCGAGGATGCATCGAGTGCAGACTTGCGCGTTGAAATCTGGGGAGGTCACGTGACCAGCAGGAAGATCGCACACATCTCAATTCTCACAAGTGCGTTCTGTGTTCTCGCGACGTTCTGAGATCGTTCTTCCGAGGTCGCCTTGCAAGACCAGTCTCCACGAGAACGCAAGTCCGTTATTCGCTTTCTTAGAATTGAGAAACAGCCAGTGAGTTTGGCCCAATCCCTTTCTCTGTCTTACCCCTACCCCTTAGTTTTGCACATTCACGAGAGCGAAAGGGCTATCTCAATTGGTCCTTACTCTCACTACAACCTGAAAGTATGTACTTTTTTACGATGAAAAGAGTATGCACGTTCTGAGACATACTTTGATGACGTCATGCAACGTGAACGAAAATTTGGTTGCCTAGTTACGCACACCACGACTGTTAACAATATTTCATTCATTCTTATAACTTATGTCCAATTTAGTTTTATTTACTATTCCCATCTTCTTTTCTCTTCCTTTTTTTACAATTCATTTTACAATGTGTTCTACCAAGTTGAGGCGTGAAGCAGGGCGTCGTCGTGTAACCAAACGCAGGTCGTTTGTGAGGCGGATGGTTCTGACATTCATTTGCAATGTCCTTGGTGCTCGGGCCCTAAATATATCACACGATTTTGTTGTTTTAAACATTGTGTGAACATTAAAACATGACATTGTCATAATGTTTGAAAATGGTAGAATGTAACATTTCTCTAACGTTCAGACAACCCAGAAACGTTCTTAGAATGTCAAGAAAACTGAACACTTTTTATGTTGGCAGAACGTTTTTGGGAATGTTCTTAGAACTTTTTTCTGTTAGCTGGGGAGCCCTGAGACGTGCTGTGATGTGTGAAAAATAATGTGATTATTTGCAGGCAACCATGTAACCCTATTCTATTATAGCAGGGGTGGGGAACCCAGGTCCTGGAGGTAGGTGCTCTATACAGTTCATTTGAATTAACAAAATGTATTCGTTTTTAGCTTCTGGTCTTAAGTGTTAAGGTTTTTGTACTGGTTAAAATAAAAATATTAGGGTGTCTTTGTTTCTTTTCATGTGATAATGTGATCTACTAACATCATCTGTAAATGTCAATACCACCCTTAACCTGAGGATGGCAATATCCACACATACATGACAAAACCTAAAACTGAAGCCTTGACTGTAAGAAACTCATAAGTTGTTGAACATTATCATGACAACATGACAAGCAGCAAACAATCTGTCTCCTACAGCTGAGCACTCACATTTTCAGTTTTAATCAAAGATGAGTTATAGACTGTTTATTTTATTCATTTTTATTTTTAATTCCTATGGTAAGCTGTAAATCTTTTCTTGCTGTACGTTTTCATTATTTTTTATGATTTTCATTGATTGTGTTACTGTGCTCTGTTATATTATAGGAACTTTTGGCAAAGATGCTGTCAATCAACCAAAGGAGGACAGAACTGCCATTGAAGGAGAGAAGATTACTCTGAACTGTGAATATGAATCAGATTCAGATAGTCCATATCTTTACTGGTACATTCAGCGCTCAAACAACCTCCCTGAATATATACTGATGAGAAACAAGTTTGGATCAAGCAACAGCTCTGATTTTAAAAAGAGGTTTAATGCCAGATTGGACACAAAATCAGTTCCTCTGATAATTCAGGATCTTCATGTGTCTGACTCTGCTGTGTATTACTGTGCTCTGCAGCCCACTGTGACTAAAACACATTCAACACTCATACAAAAACACTGTGATCAAACAATCAAATTCATCTTTATCACAACATGACTGCAGTGTTAGCTGACATCTCATTTGCACTATTGTTGGATTGTTGTGGCAGCCTAGAAACAGTTTAGATTTGATTAGTGTTATTTAAATAAAATTGAGTTTTGTAAAGCCTCTCTGAGATATTTCATCACTTGACTTCAGTGTTCAGAGTAATATGGAGTTGAATCTTGTTCATATTAAGTTTAGTTGATGTATTTGATGTTGTCCACAACTGACATTACATTTAGATTAGTGACTAAAACACACTCAACACTCATACAATAACTCTGTGATCAAACAAATAAAAATCATCTTCATCACACATTACTGCAGTGATAAATGACATCTCATAAGCACTAAATTGCTAGAATGCAAAAGGTTGTGGCTGTAAGGTTGTCTTAGATGTGTAAGAATCCAACTAAAACAAAGACTAATCACAATAATGGTGACTTAAAATGGAACAAAACATCAACATCTAAACCTAATAAGTAAATTGTGTTTTATAGCAATATATTTACTAAACATTCAGAAATAATGTTTTATAAAATAATAAAATGCAATGTTTCTCTATAATTCACATAACAAGCAAACAAGTCAATAAAAAAACAGTTGTTGTTTTAAACATTGTGTGAAAATTAAAACATGACATTGTCATAAAGTTTGAAAATGGTAGAATGTAAAATTCCTCTAACGTTAAGACAACCAAGAAATGTTCCTAGAACGTCAAGAAAACTGGACACTTTTTGTGTTGGCAGAACGTTTTTGGGAATGTTGGGAACTTTCAGGGAATGTTTTTAGAACTTTTTTCTTTTAGCTGTAATGAATGTGTCCACCTTGAATTTGCCAAAATTTGACCAATTGACTGAAAAATTCATACATTATTTTCAGGACTTTTTTAAAATCTAAACTTAATGCTTGAACTCCTCAGATGTGAATTACAACATTTGATTTGAAATGTCTGAAGACTTTGAAATGTTTTAATAGAACCAGGAGAGGGCGAAATGCACTTAAACAAGACCCTTCCTAAATAAGACACGCTTGTTATACTGAAGAAAGCTACCCATTCTCACCAAGATGCATACAAATGACACGCAGTGTGATTATCGTGCAATTGATACGCCAAATTCCGCTTTTGCATGCATATGATACGCCAGTCCTTCCCATTCACTTATATGGAGAATCGTTTCGTGTCATTTTATTTATTGTTTTCTCATTTGTTTTCTGTTTTTTAAACCATTTTCGCTTGGGTTTAGGGTTACATTTCAGATTTGTTTAAGCAGGTTATTTAATACACAGGTTTCTTTATGTTTTTGTCTATATTTAAGCCATGGTCCCTTGGAGTTGGGGTTAGAGATGGGGTTTGGGTTAGGATGTCATTTTAATATAACAAAAAGTTGTTCTAACCCTAAAGACATTTTGACAAAAACAATAACTCAGAAGATAAGGAAAAGTCAAGAGGTTATCAAAATAAAATAAATTTAAATGTTGTTAGTGGTGTAATGTTATCACGTATAAGTTATTAATTAATGAGAAAAAGCTTAATAGAGGTCAGATAACAATGAATGAGGAAGAAACAAATGAGAAAAACAAAATGAATGCACCATACTCTACTGTGTGCAGATTTAATACAGCAAGCTCCTCCCAGTCTTTGTATAAGTGACAGTGTTTAAAACACCTTTATCAAAGATCAGCTGTAACAATTGTGGATTTGCATGTGGATTTAAATTGTTAAATCTGTTTACAGAGTTCAGTTAATAATGACTCTCTGGAAAAGCCATTTGATCGTCTTTATAACATATTTCATGGGTAAGTAGGATTTCTTTGTATACATTTCTTATGTGTCTAAAAGGTACAAATATGTACTGCATTATATAACAGGTGTGAGATATAAATTATTTTATTTTATAAACATCTGTTTCAGGATGTAATTCTGAGGAGAAAGTTGATCAGAATACAAGAGTTCAAACTGCTCATGAAGGTTCATCTGTCATAATAAACTGTACATACAAAACCAGTGATCCATCACCATATCTCTACTGGTACCAAAAACATCTTAATGGATTTCCTAAATACATGATGATCATATTTGCTAAAAATGTCCAACACGAGGAAAACTTTACGGAGAGATTTCATGCAAATCATGACACCTCTTTAAAATCAGTTCCTCTGATAATTCAGGATCTTCATGTGTCTGACTCTGCTGTGTATTACTGTGCTATGAGGCCCACTGTGACTAAAACACATTCAACACTCATACAATAACACTGACTCTCATTATATATTGTATATGTTTCCTTTACAATCATCATTGGTTACCTTGTTTACATATTTCTTATTACACTTACCACATAACATAAATCTGTCAAACACAAATAATCTCCTCAATAACTATTTTTAAGCAAAATAGGGCAATAACCAGTTAACATTTTAAATAAATTTAAGTTGTCTTCTTCATTTCCTACTTCATTGTTGCCATTATTGTGAACATTAGAGAAACTAATACCCACAGTCAGAATAACTTTGAATTTACTGACCTGAGGATAACATAACTATTGATGAATATACTAGTGATAAAATGTATTATAAGTTTGTAATCAAATAAAACATAAAGGTTTTGTGAAAAAGGATGGACATCATTCCTTATATCATTATTAATGAGCAAAAGTGAAAATGGGTTGGTTCTGATGTCACTAACCATACCCACATTACTCATAATCCTCTCTACTGCAGTTATCTGGGTCATTCTTCAATTGGGGTGGCAAATGAGATGCAGACATTCTTGTTTGTTTTCTTTTAATAAAATTTATTGTTATGCATTTAAAATTAGTTTACTATGCTATCCTATATGCTATATCGTTTTTAATTTCAAATGCATTTTAAAAATAAAAAAATAAACACACTGGTGAAACATTCACTTATGTCTGTGGTGTTACCAATATTTAAAGTAAAAAGACAGTAACACCACAGACAAATAGCCTAAGTCCAGTCTTTTCTAAAATGGAGTCTGCCATCATGATGATTTCAAGATCAGGGACATTTAGGACATAATAATATGCATTTATCAAAATTGTGATTTTTTTTTGTTATAAACATACCACAGACATACCACAGACAAATAACACATGACATTTTCAGAAATTAACTAACTTTAAGAAAATTAATAAGAGTAATGCACTCATCATGAACCCATCAGATCAACCAGCACCTGCAATGACCTTTAAACACGGTGAGTAGCCCAAATAGGTTTCCCATTTCTTAAAGGGGGGGGGCATACATTGTTGTAACACCATAGACATGAATTTGGGATACACTGTTTTTTTTTCTTAAATATTACTATATATATTAAAACAATTGAATAAAATTCTACATATTAAATTAAATCTAGATTCATAATACAAAAAGTGTTCAAATTGTCAAAGATTATGGAGGTCCCCTACAGTAGCTAAGCCCTACCTCTATGTGATCTATGTGAATTAGGGTGGACCTCAAAGCCTACTCTCAAGATATGCAATTTAAAATATATAGTAGTCGTTAAAATGGATTACATTACATTTTTTGAGTCATGGATCGAATGGATCAGCAAAACTGGGGGTTTGAAAATAAAATAAGAATTAATTAAGACATTTTAAGCATATAAAAATAAAGAAGAACAAAGTTACAAAGAAAGTACAGGTACAGAAATAAAATATAACGAATATAATAGCTTCTTGCCTCGATCTGTGGGGGAATGATAAGGTTGGATTTCAAAGATTAGAGAGCAGAGTAGGGCGATGGGTTAGCCATTGGGATTGGGATTGCCATTGCTGTGACTTTTGCTGTGGGAGTGCGAAGGAGTGTTCAGGTAGTAGACGATCCACCATTAACAGGTCTGTGGGTTAAGTTGACATGTTGTTGGTGCGGTCTTCAGTTATGGTACACAAAAGATTAGAACAACGACGTATGATAAAAGGTTGTTAATTAAAACATGTAACATTAACCAACAGATATGTAGATGATATGATGATAGTAGTTGATAGCAGTAACTCCACAAACACTCTTGATAGTCACAGATAAAGAACAATACGAAGACGACGATGATGACAGTCCAATATAGACTCTGTCAGTTAGCATTAGTACACTTAATGAGATGTATGTAATGAGACCGGACTGTGACTGAGTGTTAAGAGACATTAAACTGATTATTTACACTCCCTTCAGACTGAAATTTTATTTAAAGGGGACATATTATGAGATTTTTTTAAAGATGTAAACTAAGCCTTAATCTAGGTCTGAGCAAAAGTGTGCCGTTTTGGGTGTGTCATTTAAAATGCAAAAGAGCGGCTGAAGTGCAACCACTGATCACAATGATGGTGGTTTGTTGCAATTGAAACTCAATTGTGCTGTGAAATATTTTATGTCTCTCTTTCTCTCCGTACTAAATGGTTGTGCTGTGGTTGGATAGTGCAGATAAAGGGGGCGGTATTACCTTATTCTGACATCACAATAAGGGCCAAATTACAATGACCTATTTTTTCACATGCTTGCAGAAAATGGTTTACCAAAACTAAGTAATTGGGTTGATCTTTTTAACATTTTCTAGGTTGATAGAAGCACTGGGGACACAATTATAGCACTTAAACATGGAAAAAGTCAGATTTTCATAATATGTCCCCTTTAAGATGATGAAAATCTTGAAGAGCTTCAGTGCAATAGCAAATATTTACATGCATTGAACTTCAGTTCTCTACTGCTCTTTAATTCAAATTCAAGTAAAATTTTGACTCTGACTCTGAATGTCACACAAACATGACTCTGATGTTATAATCCAGTTTAAACCAGTTTTACTGTAAGTATAAGACAAGACATCACATCACATCACATCACACAGGAGAACATTTTTATATATTTCACCACTAGGGGTTGATCTGTTAAACAGATTTCACAGCTTTAAAAGGATTGCAGTGGGGACTTGAGCAGAAAATTATGGTTTAGTTTTGAATGCTCTTTGATTATTAAACCTCTTTACCATGAGAAGCTTTGAAGGAACTGTTTTAATACTTTTATTAAGTTACTCAGGTAAGTTATTAACCTTTATAATAAGTGTCTTTTTATAGACAATTTTATTTTATTGTTTTCTAAAATAATTATCTTCTTACAGAAATCAAAGCACAGGATTCAGTTCATCAGCCGAATGATTATCAATCAGCACATGAAGATGACAGCATTACTTTGCAATGTGAATACAAGACTACAAGCTCAAACCCCACTCTTCTGTGGTACAGACAACACAGTTATGACTCTCCAAAATACATCCTTTTAAATTATAAATATGGAGATGGAGATAAAGCTCCAGAATTCAAGAGCAGATTTCACTCCAGACTTGATTCTTCAGCACAAACAGTGCCACTGACAATTCAACATCTACATGTGTCTGACTCTGCTGTGTATTACTGTGCTCTGCAGCCCACTGTGACAACAGGATATTCAGTGCTTCAACAAAAACCTGTACTGACTTACCAAACTCATAACTCAATTCCATAAAACCAATATATATATTATATATATATATATTAAATTGTTGACAATGTGTGACCTTAAACTGCATGCATGCTCTTAAAACACTTGTGTTTAAATCTTACTAATTTGACGAGAATAAACAACTATCACATTGTATATTGAACAACTGCAGTGTTTCTAATTTTTACCACAAGGGGGCGATTTTTTTATACAAAAATGACAGCTCAGTTCTTAATGCATCAGTGCTTTGTCCTACAGCAATATTTTTAACATTAACTAATGACAAGCATTTATCAATCATAGTTAATATTAATTAAAAGGTTTGCATTTTTAATGTTAAAAAGTTACTGTACAATAAACTAACATTAACAAATGATGAAGAATCTTATTGTTAGAATCATTAATACAATCTATCAAATGAATACTGTTAGTTAAATGATTTATTTCACATGTATGTTTTTTAAATATACTATTTGAGATAAGGATAAAGTGTTAAATATCATTTGTGATTGTGAGAACTATGAGAAGGAGGAGGAGGAGCTTGTTACACAACAGCATAGATACAGTAGATTATCAAACTCACACTCAAGTCTGTGAATCAGCTGATGCTTGTGTCTCCTGTTCAGGCCATGTTTATTGTGCCAGAATGATTATCTATATTATTATATTTCTGTCATTAGCTGAAGGTAAGAAATTGATGCATTTTAAAAGGGTGCTGTTAATAGAACAGGAACATACAAAAATGTTAGTTTATGATTGTTTTCGTCCTTCTTTTATGTCTCTCTTTCAGGTAACAAAGCTAATATCATCAGCCCATACAGCAATAGTAAATATGCTGTGGAGGGAGAAATTGTGACTCTCTCTTGTAACTACACTGGATCTGTTCGTGCTCTTCACTGGTATCGACAATATAAAGATTCATCACCACGGTTTCTAATACTGGATGCTTATGGATCAGTGACTGAAGCTGATACTCCAGTTCTTAGACTCTCTATTTATCACAGAAAAGATGACAACAGTGTGGATCTGAAAATAACATCTGCAGTTGTATCAGACTCTGATCTGTATTACTGTGCTCTGGAGCCCACAGTCACAGGAAACACAACAACACTGCACAAAAACCTCTTTAAAAATAATATGACTAAGACTGAGACAGAAAAAGATAAAACAGATTCTGTTTTAATATTTTCTATGATTAACAAACGCTCACACGATCTAACACTTATTTAAAATGTAACAAAAATATAAAAAGTTGTTAATTTCATTTAAACAAAATCAGTTTAGAGCTGATAAGTAATGATATCACACATAAACTCAGTAAGATACAACAAATTTTGTTTCCAATGTTCCCTATAGGATTTGTTTTAAAATATAGTTATGTCAATAAAGAAATCAATTAAAAATCTCAATCCTGTTTCTTGATGCTACAAGGTCCATTATGATGTCACAAAATTTTTGTTGTTCACGTTCCAGTAACCACACCCACACTATTAATACACAAAACATTAACACAACATCACTCAGAGAAGTTCATGAATCTTTCAGCTGCTCTCACAAATACATTCAGTTTATTAGGACTTTAAACATTAACACAGTGATTTTAAAACACAGTAAAGAAGACGAAAACCTCTCCTGGATGAGTAACATGGAGAACAGACAGATGCTTATAATCATACTCATCACAGCTTCAGGTACATTTATCACAAGTTATTTTTTATCTGACAAAACAAAGATTTTAATCAATCATAATATAATAAAAAATAATGATTTTAATTTCAGGTGGATTTGCTGACAGAATTGTACCAGAAGAAGGAAAAACTGATATGATCAGTAATGATGGAGAGTCTGTGACACTGAGATGTTTATATGATACAAGCAGCAGTTATGTTTATCTTTACTGGTACAGACAGCATCCTAACAGAGAACCTCAGTATTTACTGCATAAAGGTGCTCGATCATACAGCAGTTACAAAACCACAGATGTTCGCTTTCAGTCAACAACATCTCAATCATCCACTGAACTCACTATAAACAGTGTAACTCTGTCAGATTCAGCTTTATATTACTGTGCACTGAAAGTTGACACCCAATGATACAAAAAACTGAGAGGCTTTACAAAAACTACAAGAGATTTTAATCAAAATTCATCAAACCACAGTAGTTTTTGTAAACCACAAACACTCTTAGATAAAGAAAAGTGGTAACAGCTGTGAATTTAGGAGGTTATTAACAGTAAATCTCATGTAAACTTAATTCAGCTGTATTTTCTATGATTTGGGAAAAGCAGCAATCAATAGAGCAACAATAAATTAAGAGAAGTTTTGAAATGCAGTCTACAATAAACAATAACTCTCTTTTCAAACAACAAATCTCTCTTTTCTATTGTTTGAAATAATCTGAAATAACACCAACACACCTGCTGGAAATAAATACAAGATGAATCTGATATCTGGTTTAACTGCATCTGATGGCACTTTGTGTATCCAAAAAGTAATCCTAGTTTTATCAGATTTGGCCCTGGTACACAGGATGATTTTCAAATCTTAAATGATTTTAAAACAGCAGGATATAACAACAGTTTTAACTGATTTTTAACATTATAATCCACCAAATTTGCACACTAGATGATTCGAAGAGCAAGACCACACACCTGTTGACTGTAGTAAGGATTTCACAGTGACACAGTACACTGCAAAATCCCGGGAGTTAAATTAACACTGCTCAGTGTTTATATAGGTCCATCTCTAGAGTGTTAAAAAAGTAACACCGGAGAGAGTTAAAATCTGCAATCTGTGACTTTCTCCTCTCTATCACCATCTCTGTTTGAAACCTAAAATTGCATGTTAGATCTTACTTGTAGAGTTATTTTCTTATTTTAGGATTAGATGTTGGCTGTTTCATTTAAAGTCACCATTATTGTGATCAGTGGTTGTTTTAATTGGACTCTTGAGTCTTAGTCTTAGCTTTTCAGCTTTTTTGATTATTATAATTACATGTGTTTAACGCATGTTTGTTGTGGTTGAAGAGGAAACACTAGTGCATTTCTATGGTTCTTAGGATATACTTTTAAATAACACTTTATTTAAAAATGATTGCTTGCTAGAAGTAATTATTTATGTTAATAATATGATACTGTAGCATGATATCCAGCTCCCTCATAACAGTTTTTCATTCTGAATCATTTTTAAACACTGACACTTACAGATTAACTGCCATATAATGTAGACACTTAAACATCAAGAGTCAGAGTATGAATCACAATGATGGTGACAATAAAATGAAAAGCTTCATGCTGCAATGCATGCTGGGTATCAACAAATTACAAATCTCATCCAGGACTCCCAGAATGCACTGGGGCATGAATAAATAATGAACTTTTTTACCATTTTCTTTGTCACCATTGTTGAGATTCATACTCCGATTCTTGATGTCTTTGTATCTACATTTTTCAGTGGTTAATGTTTTTGTGCACACTATCAAAATCCTTCAGAATAACAAACTGCTATGAGAGTTCTGGACCTTAAACTGTAGTATTTCATTTTTAACAGAAAAAGATGCTTTTGATGAGTGAGGAAAAACTGTATTATTAAATATGTTGATTTAAACGTTTATATTTGACAGTGTACATTAACTATCAATATTCATTTACACAATTGTTTTTTCTTTGCTATAATAATGTGTTTTAAACACAGTTAGAAAAAACCAACAGGCTAACAGTCAAGAGTCCAACTAAAACAACCACTGATCACAATAATGGTGACTTTAAATGAAACAGCCAACATCTAATCCTAGGATAAGAAAATAACTCTACAAGTAAGATTTAAAATGCATTTTTAGGTTTCAAACAGAGATGGTGATAGAGAGGAGAAAGTCACAGATTGTAGATTTTAACTCTCTTCAGTGTTACTTTTTTTAACACTCTAGAGATGGACCTATATAAACACTGAGCAGTGTTAATTTAACTCCCGGGATTTTGCAGTGTAAAAGCAAACAACATCTGGTTGGTAAAGTTTGCTTGCTCTCATTGGTTATTGCTGGTATCCTGTCAGAGGCGGCCTGATCAAGAGTTAAAGTATCAAACATATTTTGTGGAGAGTACACTAAACTAACCACACCCACTTACATCATAAAATGCAACATATCTCTACATATCTCACTAAAATACTACAAGACACAATTTTATTTCACATTTCATTCACAATATACAGTAAAGCCACAATCAGTGTAATATATCAAAACACATAACTACACAACATACACAATATAAACATAAAATCTAATATTATTACAAACACAAACTTGACTGTACTGTATTTCATCTGGAGTGTCAACATGGAGACACAGATGACTTTACTCATGATTCTCACTGCAGTTTCAGGTAAATTTATACTTTCATCTCATTACAAAATGGCAGTTTAAGCATCAAACAGATGTGATATTTTATTAAAACAATTCTAAGATTGCAGTATGTGATATGGAAATATGCTGAATTTCATTTCAGGTGCATTTGCAGATAACATTGGACCAAGAGAAGAAGAAACAAATATAATCAGAAATGAGGGAGAATCTGTGACACTGAGCTCCACATATGATACAACCAGCAATAATGTTTGGCTTTACTGGTACAGACAGAATCCTAACAGTGAATTTCAGTTTATACTGTTCAATCGGTTTAAGTCAACAACTTCTCGATCATCCACTGAACTCATTATTGACAGTGTAACTCTGTCAGATTCAGCTTTATATTACTGTGCACTAAGAGTTTTAGCACAGTGATACAAAATACCTGAGAGGCTTTACAAAAACTCAATGTGTCTTTAACGGTCTTTAATCAAACCACATCAAACCACTATTAGTTTTTGTAAACCACAGCTCAAGAAATAAGAGTATGTGGTCACACCTGTGAATTTAAGAGATTATAAGGTTATGTGTGAGATGTGTTATTTATTGTGTGGTTGTTAATGTATACAGGTATATGTATAAAATTATATATGTGTTATTTAACTGTCTCAGAAATTAGACACTGACACATCATCATTTTGACAACTATATATGCTAAAGCACATGCAAATGATCCACACAGCTGACATGTTGACAAGAAGAGGAGTTTAATACAAACTGAAGTAAAACATTAAACCCTGTGTAGAGCTCAGGTCTGTGTTTAGCTTTTCATTGCCAGTTCATTGTAATTAAACAGTAAAGATATTTATCTATATTATTATACTGCTGTCATCAACTGAAGGTATTCCAGTATGTAGCAGGTGATGTCACTAGCCACACCCACATTACAAATGTAGTTGTAAACGTATGTTCGGGAGGAGCCTAAACATTCAGGCCTGTCAATTATTATTACGGACGTATATAAGGCAGCATCCAAGCCTCTGGGTCCAGCTGCAATTCTTCCGGCATCCCTCCTCCTCCCCATCTCCTCCTTTACTGCCCTCTTCTTCCTCTTTGCTGATTCTCATGACAGGTACATTATAGTCTCATAACAAGCAATCAAAATGAATCAAATGTACTCATGTATAACACAATCAGAGGTTTGTTTTTATTTATTAAAATGTTTAATAATTTTTTTGCAGGTGTGTTTGCTGACTCTATTATACCAAAAGAAGACGGGACAAATAAAACCAGAAGAGAAGGAGAGTCTGTGACACTGAGCTGCACATATAATACAAGCAGAAACAATGTTTGGCTTTATTGGTACAGACATCATCTAAACAGAGAACCTCAGTATTTACTGTTTAAAGGTGCTCAGACTCATGAAGGGAACGTGATGGATGGTCGCTTTCAGTCGACAACCTCACAAACATCAACTTCACTCACTATAAAACATGTGACTCTGTCAGAATCAGCTTTATATTACTGTGCTGTTAAAGCAGGAGCCCAGTGATACAAAGTCCACAGACGCTTTACAAAAACACACACGCAACCAGTGTCAGTGATCCTTTACAAGATAAAGCACAGTTGAGTATCTTAAAACCACAATACAGCATGTGGTAACATCTGCCTCTTTGTGATACAAGCAGATAAAAAAATAGAAATACACTCAATCAGGCCCTCCAACTATTCAACTATTTTAAGCAATACATTTATAGATTATTTATAATCACTTTCACACAGTGAAAAGTGAGCAAGATAACTTCTTTTAAGTCACTACAACCAGTTGCACATCAGTACTGTTGCTGACTGTTGTCAAGGTAATCATCATCTAAAGCTTACTCATGCCATACAGAATACTACAGATGTGACTTTATAAATCTCTCAACTTACTGTTAGTCTTAAACAGCATTGTTTAACTTAGAATATTGGTAGATCAAATTCAAGAAAACATATTAAAATTCAGTATTGTGTCCTTAAGTGTCAAGTAGTATACTCTAGTCCTGTCAGTGTATGCATGTAAAATAATCATTAAAGATTTCAAACAGCACATGAAGAGACGGTAACTTTAGACTGCATATACAGACTCACATTATTAAACTATTAATACAATTTTATTATTATCATTGATAATAATAAAATGTCACTTAATTTAGTTTTTGAGCTTTTGATCATCAGATCATTTTTATTTATATCATCAATTTAGTTCAGTTATAATGTTAGGAATAATTGACTATGGGCCATTGGATTATTTGAAAATAATCCACACCCAATGTGGTATGTGTCAAATAATTCAAAGAATTCAGAGTCATTTATTCTGCTTATTCCACGGTTACCACAGACATTGCTCTGGTGGTTATTTTGAAGACATTTGACAGGTTATGTGTGGCTTTATCGAAAAATAAAATGCATACCTGTTAAACATTTCTCAACCAATGAAGTTCAACCAATAAGGCATTTGACAGCCCAGTGGCAGAGGTGTAAAATCCATTTGCCATGAGTAAAAGTCCTCTCCAGTATTTTGTTCCAATCACCTGGATTTGCTAATAGAGGGAATTTATATGACGTCACTGTCGGCGAGAGGGACTGTGGTTGGCAAAAACACGGTGAAAACGCGTCGAAATGTGCAAAAGCTGTTGTGCGATAGACTGTACTAACAGATTAACAAGAATTTGAAGCAATCGTTTTACAGAATGAAAAAAAAAAACACAGAAAGGAGAAGTAAATTGATCATTCATTCCAATGTCCACAGACCACAGGTGGGTTGATAAGTCGCTAGGGTCACAAGCAAAGATTTTACATTCTACTTTTTTTTTAAGTGTTTGTATTTTATCCGTGTTTTTCTTTGGAAAACATACATTCCAAAGCATAATTTTTATTCTATTAAATTCCATAAATATACGTTTTTGTTTTACATGTAATATTTAAGTACATTAACATACTTTTACTCAAGTAAAAGTACACAATTTAAATATAATTAGGTAATAAATACATTTTTATGTGCAATATTAAAGAAAACACAGTATGATTCTATGCTTTAGAATGTAGTGAAGTAAATTTTTTCCCAATACAAACACCCTAATAAAGCACAGATGCTTTGAAAATGTAACTAATGTAACTAGGTATTGTCCACCTCTGCTATCAAGTCCAGCTAAATCCAATTTAACTGATAATAGTCAACAGCCGTAATTTAGAATACGATAATTAAACCGTAAAATTACGGTTCACTGCTGGAACCCCAGCTGCCAGTACTTTACCGTAAAATTACGGCGAAATTTTTTACAGTGTAGCATTTGCGCCGCAGCCGCAATGAAAGCCAGCCATTTTGTTGAAGGTTTGCCGCTCGACGGGGACGAGTTCCGGCGTGTTCACGTGGAAAAGTGACGTCAATGCATTTCCTCTATTGGCACAGTTTTTGAGCAGGAGCTGACCTCCTGGCTCATTGGTGTTTTAAGCGCTCAACGAAGCCTTCAAGGCAGCGCTATGGTAAGATAGGAATGTGACTTTATTTGAATTCAGCTCGAAATGTTTTGAGCGTTTAAGTGACGTGTTTCATGTGTCTGGCATGACTTTATTTTTCATGCCAGTTTCACGTATTGGTTACTCAGTTGTTTTTCTTATTTTCTTACCTTTGTTGCTTGGGATTGCGGTTACAACAACTTTGTTACATAAAATGACATTCTCACCCTCAGAGGTGTAAAATCCATGTGCCACGAGTAAAAGTCCTCTCCAGTATTTTGTTCAAATCAGCTGGATTTGCTAATTAGCACAGTTATTCCACAGGAGGTGTCCATGGCACAACTTTTTTTTGATCCAGTTTTACATATTGGTTACTTTTTTCAAACCATTGTCACTTGGGATTACATGAATGTAGCACAAAAAAGAAAATAACACCACAGACACGTAAAAACACAGAAACGCATCATTTAAATGCTCAAAACATTTAGAGTTGAAACTAAATCCAGTCACATTCCTATTTTACGATATTTGCACTACTCACCTGACCAATGGTGAGCTCAAACTGCTTCACTGCAGAAGCTGCCTTGAAGGCTCCATTGATGGCTTAAACCAGTAACGAGCACTTTGATTGGTCATTTTTGTGAACCAATTATATTTCTTTCTGCCCTGAGAACATGTTTGAGTAAGGAAAACTCCTATCTACATTTAGTACCCTTTATGCATTCTAGGGTGCTGGTTGAAACAGACATTTCAGTATCTGCTGTGAATGATGACACTGGTCTAAATGTCACAAACCACACCCACATTTACCAACTTTATAGCTTCACTGCATTTACATTTTACATTTTACCTTACAACTTTTATCTATAAAGTCAGAACAATATAGTTTAGTTATGGAGATATGTATTTTGCTGATTCTTATAACAGCAGCAGGTAAAGTGGACTTAAAAGCTCTGTCAGACTTATGTAAATAAAATAAGAAAAATTAGTAACTTTCACCCATGTACATATATTACATGTTAAATACTAAAAACAACACAATGTTTAATAGTTTTGTTACTCTTGATGTTTTCATTTTAATCTTCAATTTCCTTGCAGGTATACTTGCTGACAGCATTGAACCAAAAGACAAGAATACAAATATAATCAAGACTGAAGGAGAATCTGTGACACTGAGCTGCACATATGAAGCAAGCAACAGTTATGTTGTGCTTTACTGGTACAGACAGCATCCTAACAGTGAACCTCAGTATTTGCTGCAGAAAGGTGCTCAATCAGCCAGTCATATTGAGGATATAGCAGACCGTCGGTTTAAGTCAACAACATCTAAGTCACCCACTGAACTCACTGTTAACAGTGTAACTCTGTCAGATTCAGCTTTATATTACTGTGCTTTAAGAGTTGGAGCACAGTGATACAAAAAGCATGAGAAGCTTTACAAAAACATAAACTAAATTATTGCTTTGAACAGTTTTTAATCAAGTGAATATCAAACCACAGTTGTTCTTTATGTGAACCACAAAGCTTCAGTATATGACAGGATACAGTAACACCTGCTTTAACCGACATTAATAAAATTAAAAGATAAAATGTTATAGCAACTATTTAGTGTTTATGTTTGTAATTAATAAATCATAGCACACTGAAAAAAAGATACTTTGGATCATCTTAAAAAATAATTGCTGTAATTTGTTACAGCTAAATTTATTAGTTTTTCCTAAACTATATTTTTGATTTGATTGAAACTTAAAAATTTAATTTAATATCAATCAAAATAGTTCTTAAGCCCAAGATAAAAAATACATTGACTCAAAGTTAAAATATTGTTTTTTTATGAAGACCAAATCCGTATTTTTACTTTGGTAAAAATTTTCCTGTTTCTAATTTCTTTTAGACTGTCTCTTTTTCTGAAAATAAATAAATAAAATTATGAAGAAAGTCACAATATTACATGCAACAGATAAATGAATACTGCCGTGTGTATATATGACTCCATCTTACAGTTTTAAAAAGAGTTAAAAGCTGCAATCTTTCACTTTTGCCTCTCTATCAGCATCCCTGTTTGAAACCTAAAATACCGTATAGGAGTTTTTCTTACTCAAACATGGGCTGAATCCGAAATCGCATACTGTGTAGGTACTGAATTTCACTGAGTACCTACTTAACGTGCGCTAAGACAGTACATTCACGTTAAGTATGGACAGCATCCGCCATGTTAACGTTATCATGCGACATATGACGTAGTAGACTTGTTCGAGTTCATGTGGAACCACAAGAACCGACAGGAGATTGACATAACAATAACGCGAGAGCGATTTGAAATCAGACTTCTCCGTATGATTTCTGGAATCGCTCTCACGGTACTTTGATGTCATCCAGCTGTTGGTTCTTACAGCGGTGCATGAACTCGAACAAACCTAATAACAGACATGAAAACGTATGCGTGTGTATGAGGGACAGGTGCACTAACATCTGATTGCATCAGTAACCTTACAACTCTACTACGGTCCCTGTCAGTGTTACAGATATATTACACATTATTTTGTACTGGACAAAAATAAGTAAAACAAGCAGATTGTAATTTACTATCTATTGTCAGATGACAGCTGTGTTTGAATGCAAACTAGACAATGCAGGCCATGTGATTATATACATTTTAGTGAAGCAATCTCTTGTATTTACTTAAAACAACAGGAAACATGATTAAAAAATTAAACCATCACAATAAATGAAACCGTATAGAAGTGAATACCATATGAAACAAAACTTTTTTCAAATGTATTTTTCTAACAAACAATCACATATTTACTGTCATCTTAACACAGCTGTGATAATTCTCCAGCTTTATTTTCATGAATCAGCTGAGCACTTTGTGGTATATCCTGGGTCTGTGCGTGAAGTCAGGGTGCTGAGGAACAGCCCTGTGTAACGTATCAAAATCACCTGATTGGCTGGTCTGCGGTGGATTGCTTTGCTTTCCCGTGGCATCGTGGGAAAGCTGGGATAGAAGTGTCCATCTGATGCACGCTTCAGAATCTGGGCCGACTCAGTAGGGCATCCGGGGATTTTTCGCCTACTGATTTTATTGATACTGAGGATTCGGACATACTTATCTGTTCACGTACTGTTTCCCCTACTACATTTCAGTAAGAAGGCGGTTTCGGATGATACTTAAGTACACGTGCCTCTGAATCTCGCGAGAAATAGTCCAGAATCCTGGTAAATCTGGTAATTCTTCACTGCAGAAGCTGCCTTGAAGGTTCCGTTGAGGCCTTAACCAGTAACAAGCATTTTGATTGGTCGTTTTTGTGAAACAATCATATTTCTTTCTGCCCTGAGAACATGTTTGAGTAAGAAACACTTCTATGTGCTGAAGGCACAACTTGCTTGCAGAGTTATTTTCTAAACATGGATGATAAGTTTAACCTCTAAACAACTGCTGTCAGCACAAAATAAAAGTGTTCAACTATTCCAGCATCCACACACGTGATTTAGTAAACAAATATTCTTTCTGAAGAGATGTAATCACAAGTAAAATGGATATTTAGCACAAAAATTATAACATTAAATCTCCAGTTTGCATTTGTTTTAGATTCATTTGAAGTCACCATTATTGTGATTAGTGATTCCTTTAGTTAGGCATTTGTCCATTGACTTTCCTTAAACTAACTCTTCTCTTTAAGCAATTTCCACAGTGTTTTATAAAAACTGCTTGTTCTTTGCTTGATATAAAGGTAAGATCTATCATGAAAACTGCCTAAAATTAAAATATGAAATGATAAAAGAATAGTGATGAATTGAAGCATTAAAAAGTAATTATCCTTGGAAATTACACTATTTAGAAAACGACTGTTGCAATGCTTTAGGTATTTTTTTTTTTTTTGCGTCAATAGACATCAATACATTTAATACAGATCTCAGCAATTATGACAGTAGTCTACGAGTCCATCTGTCATTTTTTACGCTTTGAAGAGAGTTATTCCTGTAACTCTGCAAGCAAGTTGTAATTTTAGGTTTCAAACATAGATGCTGATAGAGAGGCAAAAGTGGAAAATTGCAGCTTTTAACTCTTTTTAAAACTGCAGGATGGAGTCATACAGAATACACATGGCAGTGTTCATTTATCTATTGCATTTAATATTGTGACTTTCTTCATCATTTTGTTATTACTTTTTCCAGAAAAAGAGACAGTCTATTAGAAATTAGGGACAGGAACATTTTACAAAGAATAATGATTTGGTCTCCATGAAAAAAAATAATCAAACTTTGTTTGAATGTAATTTTTTTATCTTGGGCTTAAGAACTATTTTGATTGATATTAAATTAAAATTTTAAGTAAACTAGGAAAATTTGATTCAAACATAGTAAACATTTATAACTGATTATAAACTGTCTATAAGTTTTTTTGTCTCAAAGTGAATTAGGAGAAAGTGAATCTGTCTACAGTCATTTGGGTTGAAAAACCAGTTGTATCCTTGAAAAGTCTAGCTAAAACCTGGCTAAGCTGGTTGGCTGGTATAAGCTATCTCTCAGCCTGGTTTTAGCTGGTTTAAACCATAAACAGGGCATTTTTGAAGCCAGAAGTGGGCAGTGCATCACCACGTGTCACTACCGGATAAATGGCCAAAAGGTGTAATGTGGGTGGACAGCGGCGGCAATATAATATAAACTTATGAGTTACAAAATATGCACCCTTATCACTGTTGACATGAAGGGCAAAATTAGCTATATAGACCAAAATCACATTTTGTACCAGGCTGTAAACATATTATTTTTTTGCTGTAAAGTATGGCATTTTTAACATAGGTGTCTGGGGATTAAATTCCCTTTTGGAGCCAGTCTCTAGTGTTGCCCGTCGATTAAATGCAGTAAGTCACTTCCGTGTTGATTTCATAATAGAGATCAGAAGGTTACCCCTTGGTTTAAACACAGCATATGAACACACATGCTGTTCACTCAGAGTCACATACACATATAAATCAGAAATTCTGGATTGCAGCTTTAAGGGGAGGAGCTAACATAAAACGTCACATAACTGAATCAATGTTTACTTCAGTATCAGCTAGCAGTAGATGAACTATTGACATCAACCTGTGAAATGAAGCTGTTTGTTTTGTTTTTACTTTGCTTTCTAGGTAAATATTTTATAACAGAATCACAAGACATGATTTTGTTTTTCTTTTTTGCTGTTCTTCGTGAGATTACCAAATGTTCATAACCTTAATATTATTTTATACTCTGACACTTTTGGAAACATCATCACAGCAGTTCAAACTGAGATGTCTGGAGTAGAGGAGGAAAATATAATTCTGTCCTGTAACTACCCATCATCTTCAGCATATAGTCTACAGTGGTATCGACAATATCTTGGATCAGCTCCTGTATATCTTTTTGTCATTCTGCATGATACTGGAAAAGTTTTACAACAGTCAGAAAGTGTGAATCTAGATCCTCGATTCTCTGCTAGAGTCAGGGCCGTGCACAGACATTTTGAGGGGCAGTGGCCCAAACCAAAAAGGGGGCACTGGGGGAGGGCACAATTTATATGGTTTTAACAATATGATGTGTTATAGATTAGTATCAGAAAAAGAGAAGTGATTATAATGGAAAATATACTTAATAACAAGAATTAAAGTGTGACCAAACTGCTTAATATTCTATATGATTTACGTGCTGAAGCTTTGAATCCATGTGTACAATTTTGAAGAGCTTTTGCAGCCTTCCTTTACAGTCTTCTTTTTTTTTGTGAAAACATTGTTTTTTATTTTTTTGTCTACAAAGTGTGCCAACAACAGCAAATTTGGTGTTATTTATATTAGACAATCACTGCAATTCTAAGAATGTTTACTTGCTAAGTTGTTAGCACTTTTAGAAGACCAAGAGCAAATCATTACCCACAGAAATACAAAAACATACGAAAGCCAAGAGAGGTCATCCACATTTTTATTTTTGCTGCTTGTTTTCTCATGATCTCGAGATAACAAAAGTTGTTTTCATGTTATCCTGACATGATAATCCAAATGCCATAATGTAATTTCCTGTCCATAATATTAGTTTATTTTGAAGTGGACTGCTGATGCATATATGAGTTGGGTTACCACGCGTAGCTCATTGTCGATAGACTTAATAAATAAATAAAGTTTGATGTTCGTGAATTTAGGGACCATCTCTAAAGGAATGTACACGTTTCTATCTTCAATAGTATTTAACAGTTTATTTGAATAAAAATCAAAAATCAAAAAAAAGTCTGCATAGTTGACAACCACATGAACACTTTACAGTTGGTTTTGTGACTGTTTGTTGACTTTAAGTAACTCCATTATAATGCTGTTTAAGTAGTAACGTATATGGAGATACTTTATAGACGGTCCCTAAATTCACCGCGCTATCAAATGGTCAATTATTGGCAAATCTGTTTCATCTTGAGCGAATCCCTGATCTAAGTAAAATCTAATTTGTTCATTCATGCTAATTTAGCTAAATATGCTTTTGCTGTCTAAAAATTATGTTCTTTTGTAAGCTTTAATCACATCACAAGAATACAACTGTTATCTCGAGATAAGGAGAAAATTAAGTCGTGATCACGAGAAAACAACCAAGCAAAAATAAATATAGTGCACGACTTCTCTCGGCTTCAAACTACCAAATTACTAATTGAGCAGCTTAACAACTGAGGTAATGTAATGAATCTACCTGTTAATACAACAAACTGTCGTTTCCCCCCTTCAAAGAGTGGACATAGATTGTGAGAGATGCTGCGTAGCGGGCGGGAAATCACGAAGTGGATTACCATAAAAGGTGGATCTTTAGACGAGCGGTAACAGAACACTTTGACCCGGGTTGGCGGTTGGTGGGAGGGGCACCTCAGCTGATTAGGGCAGAGGGGCAGTTGAATGAGTGAATGAAAAGAAAAACTCAAGTGGATCTGAAGATCTCATCTATTAAAGTCACAGACTCTGCCCTGCAAGTAAGCCTACAATGGCCCTTTATGGGCCCACTTAGGGCTAGTCTAAGGGCCCCGCGCAGGTTTGCTCATTGGCAAAACGTTGGCCCTTTAGCGCTGGCCCTGCGCGGGCAGCCCTCACTTAGCCCCCAGGAAGCCCTCATACAGAAAAATCCCCAGAGTTAAATGAACACTGCTGGATGTATATATTGTCCCATCTTACAGAGAGTTAAAAAGTAACAATGAAGCAGAATTAAAAGCTCTGTTATCCTCTTTCTCAACATCTCTGTCTGAAACCTAAAATTGCATTTCACATCTTACTTTAGAGTCGTTTTCTTAACTTATGTTAAGATGTTGGCTGTTTCATTTAAAGTCACCATTATTGTGATCAGTGGTTGTTTTAATTGGACTTTGACTCTTGACCGTTTTCTTGTTAGTGTTTTCCAGCTGCTATATCTAAGTGTGTTTAAAACACATGTTATAGCAAAGAAAAGGCAATAGTAATTGAATGTTGATGGTTGACACATTAACAACATCAAACATAATCATTTAATGAACAGATGTATTAATATAGTTATTCCCCCTTATCAGAAGCATAATTTTCTGTTAATAATGAAATACTACAGTGTTAAGTCCAGTACTCTCATAGCAGTTTATTATTCTGAAGAATTTTGATAGTTTGCACACAAACATTAACCGCTGAATAATGTAGATGCACAGACATCAAGAATCAGAGTATAAATCTCAACAATGGTGACAAAGAAAATGGTAAAAAAGGTCATTATTTATTCATGCCGCAGTGCATTCTGGGAGTCCTGGATGAGATTTGTAATTTGTTGATACCCAGCATGCATTGCAGCATGAAGCTTTTCATTTTATTGTCACCATCATTGTGATTCATACTCTGACTCTTGATATTTGTGTGTCTACGTTGTAAACCAGTTTATTTTGAGTGTCAGTGTTTCAAACTTCTTCAGAAAGACAAACTGCTAAGAGAGAGCTGGATTTCATAGTATAGCATCACATTGTCAGAGAAAGATCCTTCTGATAAGTGTGCAAACAATGAATTAATACAAAAGTTTTTATATTATGATATTTAGACTTTATTTACTGAACTGACAACCACCAAAGTATCTCACTCTGCTATAACAAATATGTCTTAAACACACAAAGTTATAGCAATCAAACAATTGAACAATGTAAGAGTCACGAGTCAAGTTTAACTAAATCAAACACTGATCACAATAGTGGTGACTTTAAATGAAACAAAATCTCAACCTAAAGTAAGAAAATGACTCTACCAATAAGATGTAAAAATGCAATTTAAGGTTTCAGACAGAGATGTTAAGAAAGAGGATAACAGAGCTTTTAATTCTGCTTCATTGTTACTTTAACACTCTGTAAGATTGGGACAATATATACATCCAGCAGTGTTCATTAAACTCTGGGGATTTCTCTATGTGAGGGCTGCCCATGCAGGGCCAGCGCTTAGGGGCCAACGTTTTGCCAGTGAGCAAACCTGTGCGGGGCCCTTAGGCTATGCCCATACAGGCCCATCGTAAGCTTACTTGCAGGTTGCTCTGTATTACTGTGCACTGACACCCACAGTGACAGGAAACACAACAACACTGTACAAAAAACTGACTGCTAAATATAAATAGGATAAGACAAACATCACATCATGTTATTACTGAGTAAAACAATGATAAAAACTGCATTTGGGGTGACAGCTGTTACATATCATAACATTTTAAGCTTTTACATAATTACTCTTATACTATTACTCTTATACTGTAACCGTATACATTACAATACTCTTATTTTAAATATGCTCTTAGAAACTTTTTGTTGTAGGTTACAAAGCTAAAAAAGTAATCTATCCATACAGACATGCAGTTCCCTTTCAATACGGTTCACTTCGCATTGCGTCAGTTTGCTGACGCTATGGGGGAAACTCCTGTTTACTCCGTGATTGAAGCCTATTGGTTAACGTCTGTAGAAAATACAGACCAATGACGTTTGAGCCCGCGCGGGGGCGTGGCACACGTCCCTATATAAGCCGGTGAAATACGTCAAGAGCTCATTACTTTTCTCCTTCAGCGCGAACCTTCTCGCTGCTCCGAAGAAGAAGCCCTTACTCGCCGTCGATCCAAGCACTGCAGCGGACTACAACACACCAGCGTGTTCCCCTGCCGCTTTCCGGTGAGCCTAAAAGAGAGTATCTAAAAGAGCAGAAGCGCGTTGAGATAATGTCGCTTCGGCATTGCGGCTCCTGCCGAGCCCCTTTGCCTGTGGAGGATTTCCACAAGGAGTGCGTCATCTGTCTGGGTCCTGCCCACGCCGAGGCCGTACTCGCCGAGGCGGGCTGCGCCCACTGCGAGCTCCTTCCTATCGCGGTGCTGCGCTCCCGCCTCGAGATCTTTAAACGGAAGGCTTCCCGTGCTCTCCCGCCTAAACAGCAGCGGAGCCGTGAAGCTGGAAGACGCCCTGAGACCGAGTCCACGCCGGCTCATCCCCCGCGTGCTCTGTCTCCCCGCCGTCACCCTGTCACCTTCGCCCATGAAGACCTGCGCCCCCTGCCGAGTGCTAGCGGCATGGTTTCCTTTGGGTCCGGTGACAACTTGGAAGTGATGTCATCCTCTGAGGAGTTAGAGGATTGGGCGGCTTCGGATGACGACGCCCACGCAGCCGCCGCTGATGAACCTACCGAGTCGCGTCCTCACGACTCTGAGCTCATCCGCATCTTGACGCAAGCTACGGCGGAGCTCAACATCAAGTGGTCGCCGCCGTCAGAGCCTCAACTCAGCCGGTTGGACGAGTGGTTTCTGCAGCCCGGGCGCCGTCAATCGTCCCGCCAACGGCCGGCGCCGTTTTTCCCTGAGGTTCACCAGGAGCTCACCAAATCTTGGCGTGCTCCCCACTCCACCCGAGCTCAGAGCGCCGTCTCCCACGTCCTCTCCGTAGTGGACGGCGCCGACGAACACGGCTACTCCAAGATGCCGCCGCTCGAGGAAACTGTCGCCGCCCATCTCTGCCCGTCTTCAGCCGGCGGATGGAGGGCGAAGTTGAACCATCCATCAAAGCCCTGTCGCCTGACATCGACCCTGGCGTCAAAATCTTACGCCGCTGACGGCCACGCTGCATCCGCTCTCCATACGATGGCGGTGCTGCAGGTATACCAGGCAAAGCTCCTCCGTGACATGGACGAGACAGGTCCGGACCCGTCGACCTTTCAGAACCTGCGCAGCGCGACTGATCTGGCCCTTCGCGCCACTAAAGTCGCCACTCAGGCTGTAGGAAGAGCCATGGCCAGCCTGGTTGTTCTGGAGAGACATCTGTGGCTGAACTTGACGGAGATAAAGGACACGGATCGGGTTGCCCTTCTTGACTCGCCCGTGTCACCGTCGGGGCTCTTCGGCTCCGCTGTGGAGGGGTTCACCCAGCGCTTCACTGAGGCACAGAAATCGTCGCAGGCTATGCGGCATTTTCTACCTAAACGATCTGCCTCAGCGTCTGAGACCGGCCGCCCAAAACCGCCGCCAGCTCAACGCCCTAAGCCAGCACCAGCTCAGCCCCAGCAGAGAGCTGAACCGGAGGTCAAGCGCCAGCGTCCTGCACGACCGGCTGGCCCGCCTCGACGCCGCGGTCCCCGTCCTCGGATTACGCTGGACCCGACGCCGGCGCCGCCTCCCTGAAGAGAGTCTGAGGAGGAAAAGAGGCTCTGGTCCCGCTTCGGCCGGCCCGCCCTCGAAAGTTCTGCGTGTTTCAGTCCCCTCGGGCGCTGGACACACCCTCGCTGTAACAGCGAAACACAAATTTTTACCTTTTCACAAAAAGAGCAAATTTCCTCCTCTGTACACACAAACACACACACACTGCTTAACGTCCATAAGCATATCGACGCTCGCCGTCAAATTTCACGTTTGGCAATCCACCCCCGGTATGCCGGGCTGGATTCTAAACGTAATCCAACACGGTTATTCACTCCAATTCGCCCGGAGACCACCCCGGTTTCGCGGCGTTCTCTACACCACTGTCCCAGACGATCGTATGCAGATCCTCAGGGAAGAGGTGCGTTCTTTATTACTAAAAGACGCGATAGAGACGGTCCCGGCGGATCAAAGCGAATCAGGCTTTTACAGTCGTTATTTTCTCGTTCCAAAGAAAGACGGCGGCCTCAGACCGATATTGGATCTACGCGTTTTGAATCGCGCTCTTGCCAAACGGCCGTTCAAAATGCTTACAGCCAGACGAATCATGGCGTTAATTCGACCGGGCGATTGGTTCATATCAGTGGATCTGAAAGACGCTTACTTTCACATTCCGATAGCGCCACGTCACAGGCCGTTCCTAAGATTCGCGCTCGACGGGACAGCATACCAGTACAAAGTTCTGCCCTTCGGATTATCTCTGGCACCACGCACATTTACCAAATGTGCGGATGCGGCTCTCGCCCCTCTCAGACAGAGCGGCATCCGCATATTGAATTACCTCGACGATTGGCTTATTCTAGCACAGTCAGAGAGGGAAATTACTGCGCACAAGACCGTTGTACTCCAGCATTTGGAGAATTTGGGGTTCAAAATCAACCTCCAGAAGAGTTTGCTCACCCCCACGCAGCGAATCGCGTTCTTAGGCACGACGCTCGACTCATTAAAGATGCGGGCATGGCTTACACAGGAACGCGCGCTCACGGTCAGACGCGAGGCGGCATCGTTCAAAGCGGGTTCACATCTCCCTCTCAAACGATTCCAAAAAATGTTGGGTCTGATGGCAGCAGCATCCCCACTAATACCGTTGGGAATGCTGTTCATGAGGCCGCTTCAGTTTTGGTTGAAAGCGAAAGTTCCGCCCCGTGCTTGGTTGTCGGGCCGCTTATTAATCAAAATCACGTACAGCTGCGTGAAAGCGCTTTCGATATGGACATCCCCTCACCTTTTCCTCTCGGGCACGGAGCTCGGCTCCGTGAGCAGGAGGAAAGTGGTGACTACGGATGCATCTGCGACGGGTTGGGGCGCTCACTGCGACGGCGAGCTCGCCTTCGGTGCGTGGAACAACCAGTTGTCTCAGCTACATATCAACCACCTCGAGATGTGGGCGGTTATCTTGGCGCTACGACACTTTCGACCGAAACTCCAACATCAACACGTTCTAGTGCGGTCGGACAGTATGACGGTGGTTTCGTTCATAAACCACCAAGGAGGGCTGAGATCTCGCTCCCTATCCAGGCTGGCGAAACGGCTTTTATTATGGGCTCACGCGAACGTACGTTCGTTAAAAGCGACTCACGTACCGGGTGTAGCCAATACGGGTGCAGACATTCTCTCGCGCAACGGTCCGCCGCCGGGAGAATGGAGACTGCATCCTCAGACGGTCGAGAGAATATGGACCGTCTTCGGCCGGGCGGAGATCGATCTGTTTGCATCAGACGAGAACGCGCATTGCCCGATCTTCTTCTCGAGACATCACGATGCCCTGTCGCAAGCATGGCCGGCGTGTCTTCTGTATGCTTTTCCTCCGGTGGCCCTGTTACCACAGGTCCTTCAGAGGATAAGAGAGACGAAATGCGCGATAATTCTGGTCGCCCCGTTTTGGCACAATCAACCATGGCTCCCCGACCTATGGCAGCTGAAAACATCAGCACCATGGCCAGTACCGCTGAGGAAAGACCTCCTATCTCAGGCGAGAGGGACGATATGGCATCCACAGCCGGAGCTATGGAATCTACACGTTTGGTCTCTGAACGGCAACCATCACGCCTTTCAGGACGAGTGTTAAATACTCTAACTGAAGCTAGGGCCCCATCTACCAGGCGCCTTTACGCTCAAAAGTGGTCTATTTTTTCTGATTGGTGCACGACGAAAGACTTAAACCCAAACACCTGTGAAGTGGAGCATATTCTCTCCTTTCTGCAGGAAATGCTGGACAGCGGTCGCGCGCCCTCGACGCTTAAAGTGTATGTGGCGGCGATAACGGCGAATCACGCCCTTATCGCCGGTCGCACCGTGGGAAAACATGATCTCATCATTAAATTCCTCAGAGGCGCTCGCAGACTAAACCCACCGCGACCTAACACGGTCCCGTCTTGGGATCTGTCCACGGTCCTGAAAGCGCTGCGCGGTCCCCCTTTCGAGCCCCTCGAACAGGCTGACCTGCGCGCTCTCTCGTTTAAAACCGCTCTCCTCCTGGCGTTGGCATCGGTTAAACGAGTGGGCGATTTACACGCGTTTTCAATTGACCCGTCGTGTCTGGAATTCGGTCCTAACGATAGCAAAGTGATCCTTAGACCGAGAGCGGGATACATTCCTAAAGTTTTGACCACGCCATTTAGAGTTCAGGTGGTTTCACTTCTCGCCCTTCCGACGGCGGACGGCGAACAAACCCCGAACACGCTCTGCCCCGTCAGAGCGTTAAGAATATACACGGACCGTTCTGCCTCATACCGCAAGTCAGATCAGCTGTTCGTAAGCTTCGCGCAACATTCCTTAGGTATGCCGCTCACTAAACAGAGGCTATCTAAATGGATCGTCGAAGCCATTGCTTTGGCTTACGCCTCCCTGAATGAACATTGTCCAGTTGGTTTAAAAGCTCACTCCACGAGGGGTATGGCTTCATCTTGGGCTTGGTCTACAGGGATTTCTATCGTTGACATTTGTAACGCGGCCGGCTGGTCCTCGCCGTCTACGTTTGTCAGATTTTATAGCCTGGATGTCCCTGCCTTACAAGCACAGGTCTTATCGGCTTAATGATTCACGCGACTGCGTTTCTGTATGCTTTCACGGTGCGTTGCTAGCTCACCGTCATGGCTACCTATTAATAATTCACGCACAGCTCGCGGCGCGCTCAGGGAACCCGCCGTCTCGTGCTCTATTGTATATGCATCATGGTGCGTTTAGAAACTTCACTGTATGCGTATTACTGTCTCATATATGGTGCTTACACTTGCGCTCGCTAGAGCTATGTATATGCTGGGTTAGGGCCACATGCAGTGTCTCTCCGGTAAGGGCACCTCAGTCCGTTGTGTATGCACGGCGGGATGGGATTACGTTCCCCCATAGCGTCAGCAAACTGACGCAATGCGAAGTGAACCGTATTGAAAGGGAACGCTTAGGTTACTCACGTAACCCCGGTTCCCTGAAATAACGGGAACGAAGCATTGCGTCGCTGGCCGTGCTACAAACGTCTACGCAGCGAGTGTTATTCGGCTGCGCGCTTCAGTCGAATAATAATGAGCTCTTGACGTATTTCACCGGCTTATATAGGGACGTGTGCCACGCCCCCGCGCGGGCTCAAACGTCATTGGTCTGTATTTTCTACAGACGGTAACCAATAGGCTTCAATCACGGAGTAAACAGGAGTTTCCCCCATAGCGTCAGCAAACTGACGCAATGCTTCGTTCCCGTTATTTCAGGGAACCGGGGTTACGTGAGTAACCTAAGCGTTTTTACTGTTGTATTTACACTAGTTTTGTCTGGTCTTAACTGGTATCGGCAAAATTCACCTTCACCACCAGAATTCTTCATACTTGATATTTTCCTCTGATCAACTTTACAAATTCTTAGTGTATAAGAGCAGATGTTATTAATAGTGTTAATCTTTGTTACATTACCACTAGGCGGAGACATATCAGCAGAAATAATAAAATATTTTTCAAACAACAGAAAACCATTTAGTTAATTTTAGTTAGTATAACTGTATTTAACCATTCCTTCGTTAAGGTGGCCAGTGGGGACATTTTCTAGTTTAATGGTCAAAATATTATTGAAATCTTATCTGTTATTTTCTATTAATTAAATAATAATAATAATAATAATAAATGGGGGGACACAATCTTTGTGAATGTTTTCATCTTGTTGTGGGTTTGTGGAGGACAGAACACCAAAAAATGGAATCTTATCCTTCATCAATGTTTATAACTTCACAACAAATTTTTATAAATGAATACAAATGTTGAACATAAACTCATTATATATTTTTTAACTGATGTGAATATACAACATCAATAAGATTTTGTCTGAAAAGTTCAAACATTGTAGTTTTTATAACTGTAGGGTATTCTGGCTAAGTAGACCATAAAAGTATACTAATGTAACTTTATACATTACCTTTAAGGGGAGGCGTCATGAATTGCAGGACAGAACCCAGATGCAGGTGGCGAATGAACACAAAATACTTTTATTTAACACTGAAACACAGGAAAACAAAAACCCACAAGGGGGCAAAACAACAATACCATATACAGGACACCAACTAACAAAACTAAAGCCTGGTGCGCACAGTGAGATTTCAGCCACGATTAAGCTGTCTGAGCAACCCAGTCTCACCCCATTTTGTCAATATTTGACGACACTTGACCATTCGTCAATATGTGACGAGGAGGGTATACCTTTCGCGTCATTTTTTGACGAACTGGGGACTTCAATACTATTACGTCCGTTGCATTCTCTTCTCCTATTTTCTTACCAATTTCGCGTCGGTTTAGGGTTAGATTTACATAATGACATCCCTACCCAAACCTAACTCTATCCCCAACGCCAGGTGACAACTGTTTCTAACCCCAACGCCAGGTGGCAACTGTTTAATTTCGCGTACACTGTTTAATTTCGCGTACACGGTTTAATTTTGCGTAATCTAACCCTAAACCGACGCGAAATTGGTAAGAAAATAGGAGAAGAGAATGCAACGGACGTAATAGTATTGAAGTCCCCAGTTCGTCAAAAAATGACGCGAAAGGTATACCCTCCGCGTCACATATTGACGAATGGTCAGGTGTCGTCAGATATTGACGAAATGGGGTGAGACTGTGTTAGTCTGAGACAAATTTTGAAATCCTAAAAGATTCCTGAAATCCTAGGCTAAAATCTGCCGTCTTTGATCGGTAGTTTGACATGTTCATAGACAGACAATTAATGACTGTTGCAATCAAAATTTTCCTCCAACAAAATTCTGTCAGTGTCAGAAATTTTGAGACGCAATCCTGCTGTGTGACATCTCCCTATGACAACCGGCAGATCAACAACCAATAGAAGCATAGAACCCGATGATGCAATTAGTGCGACAACAACAAACCAACGCAGACAAAATGTCGAAAAGAGCCAGGTGGTGTACAGCAGGAGGAGACTTGTGGACTTATGGAGAGATAAAGAGTGCTTGTACAACGTGTCATTGGCACTGTACCTAGATAAGATAAAAATAAAGCAGGCTGGAGAGAAATTGCACTGGAAATTCAAATGCCAGGTATTTGTCTCCTTCGCTTTTTCTTCTTTTAATGCTCAAGACAAGTTTAGGATTAAAATGAACGATAGATGTTGTTTCGGTTTGCTACCCTTTAGCTTCACCGTTTGCTCGCCTAGCCATCGCCAATCGATGACATAAAACTACGGAGGCGTATGTTTGCTCTGTATATTTGACTGTTCTGCAACTTCAAATGTTTTTTTTTTCACATTTGACCTAGTGTTTTTGTAGCTGGATAGCACTTTTTCGCTAGCAAAGAGGGTACACCAAACCTTAATATTGCATGACTTCACTTCCCGAAATGCAAGAAGAAATACAAGAAAATATATATTTTCACAAAGGAAAATTATAAAAATAGTAACGCACAGTGAATTGGAAAAGTAATTTTAATCTGATTACTGATTTGGAAAATGAACACGTTAGATTACTCGTTTCTGAAAAAAAAATGGTCAGATTAAAGCAACGCGTTACCGGCATCACTGCTAAAGAGAAACTAAAGACCTGGTCAGAGCCTGACTTTACCCACTGGCAATATTTGAAAAATGCCAGAAAAGTGGGCAGACCCCAATGGAGATAGAGGGGACGAACTGAGCTCAGGATGTGGTGAGATTGTAACAAGGGCATGGTGAACCTGAACATGCTTAAGTCACGTTGTACCGCTTATGTCATGTAGTACCACAACATCCAACAGGAAAATTTAACTGCAGTAGCCACCGTTCAACCTGAAGAGGGAAGCACTCAGACATTTTTACACCATATATTGTAGCATTGAAACACCTCATACCCAAATGTCAAAAAAGTTACTCAAATCAGTGAACATCACTAATAAAGCCCCATTCTTACAGTTCATTAACTAAAAAAAGTTGGTTTAGGGTTTAGTTACTCTTTAATGATGAGACGAGGGGGCGGGGTCAGGAGACGAGACACGGAAACACAGCCCCAAACAAAGGCCATGTGCTATCACACAAAACACGTGGGCCTGTCATCCTGCCACAAGAAGCAAAAACTATTACATTAAGGCAGGACCATGACAGTAACCCCCCCTCCCAAGGTTTCCCCTCATGGGAAACACGGGACAAGACAAACTGTGAAAGAGACAAGACCCAAGAAAACATGACAAATATACACAAAGGCAGGCAAAAAATATACAATAAATGGGTTAGGGTGGAACAAAAGAGTTCATGAGGTGCGGTCCATGTGGGGTGGGACTGTAGGATTTAATATCTGTTTGTGTTTGTGCTTGATTATAATTATTATTATTAATTGGGTTTCTGTTTGATTGTACATGAATTTTGATTCATAATTATTGCTGGTGTCATTATTTCTGTTATGTGTGTGGATAAAGCAGCGGATCCACATGCAGCAGGGTTTATTAACATAACTTAAAATAAAGGGTAATCCATAACGAAAAGACTAGAGCACACAGCTAACTACATTATCGATTGTCATCAGACAATGGAAACACTAGGGCTAAACACACAGAGTAATCAGCAATAACAAGACACACCAGGGGAACAATCAGCACACGGAGCAATGAACAAAAGAACTACTGAATATTACAGAAATGACACAGACAGAACTTAAAAATGAGGGCACAACCCTGCTGACAAAAAAACCATAAAACCATTACAGAAAATTCTAATGGTTTTATAGGTTTTATTGGGAATTTTATTGGTATTAATGAAATATGGCCCAAAACACACTACAGTGTAGTGGTTTTAATGGTAAAAGCTAATGGTTCCTATTGGTATTTTAATGGCAACCATTAGAATTTTCTGTAATGGTTTTATTGTTTTTTTTTCAGCAGGGAAGACAAGGATACACAGAACATAACCGGGACAACTCCAATTTTAAATAAAACATACAGTCAAGAACAGTGGTCACCAATCCTGGTCCTGGAGGGCCGGTGTCTCTGCAAAGTTTAGCTCCAACCCTAATCAAACACACCTGAATCACCTTAATTAGCTGCTTCAGGTGTGCTTGATTAGGGTTGGAGCTAAACTCTGCAGAGACATCGGTCCTCCAGGACCAGGATTGGTGACCACTGGTCAAGAGGGATTAAACATAACTCGTTCCTGTAACTACTCATCAGCAGATAAATACTATACAGTGAAATCGCTAATATCCTGACTTATCACCTGAATATGTTTTGGTCTCTACATGCCACTGGAGAAGTGAAACAAAATCTAGAAACTGTGAATCTAGATCCTTGATTCTCTGTTAAAGTAAATGAAAAGAAAAAAACTTAAGTGTATTTGAGATCTAATTTTTGTATTACTGTGACCAATGAAAGAAAACACAACAACACTGCAAAAACAATTCAAACAACAGAATAGATCATATTGTAAAACACCATAAGCACTTATTGTTATAAATACAAATCAAATGATCTTACAGAATATAGAGGAGAGTTTTATGTAGGCTACTATGTATTACTTAAACAGTATTTTTGATAACTTTATTGTATGGTTATAATAATAGAATTAAATTAGTAAATGAAGAAACTTAATCATCTCAATATCAAGTGGGGATAAAGAGAGGCAGGTCTAAATATTACAAATCACACCCACGTTTATCCAGCTTTACAACACACTGTCTCTGAAGTTAAATGTGAATCTTTAATTCATGCAAGTGATGATATAGTTTAATAGTAAACATGGAGAGATGTATTTTACTGATTCTTTTAACAACAGCAGGTAAACTTCACTTAAAAACTAAATGTAACTAAGGCCTAGTCCTGGACAAAAATAAACCATTTATGGGAAACCACCCCTTATTAAAAGTGTGTTAAACTATCACATGTATATTATGTTAAAAACAGATTTCAGATGGTATTTAATGTTTGTATTATTATTGATGCTAAATTACTTTTCTGTTCCCTTGCAGGTATATATGCTGATAGCATTAAACCAGATAAGGATACAAATATAATCAAGACTGAAGGAGAATCTGTGACACTGAGCTGCACATATAAAGCAAGCAGCAGTTATGTTTATCTTTACTGGTACAGACAACATAACAGTGAACCTCAGTTTATACTGAGGAAAGGAGCCCAAACATATTCAAGTAGTGCTTATGAGGATATACCAGACCGTCGGTTTAAGTCAAGTACATCAGATTCATCCACTGAACTCATTATTGACAGTGTAACTCTGTCAGATTCAGCTTTATATTACTGTGCACTGAGAGTTGAACCCCAGTGATACAAAATACCTGAGAGTCTTTACAAAAACTTACACACAGTTATTGCTTTGAACAGTTTTTAATCAAACCACAGTCGTTCTTTATGTAAACCACAAAACTATCATACATAACATAATACAGTAACACCTGCTGAACATGTGCAGTTGATGTTTAAGTTATTTTCCACCTGATACAAGAACAAATGATGTACTGTAGGCCTGTATATGTCAGGGTTGAGAGGACAAGAGAACCCAAGCGCAGACAATATCGGGGAGTGAACATAGAACATATATTAACATGAAAACATGAAAACAAAAGCCCATGAGGGGGCAACACAACATTAAACATGACATTACAAACACTGACTAAACATGATGAACTAGACTAAGATGGAACACTTAACTGAATGAATAATAACGACTGCATGGCACGACACGTATAAACACAATGAACAGCACAAGACAAGAGACAAGAGGAGATTAAATAGGGGAACTAAACGAGGGCAACACAGGTGAGATGGATAACCAATAATGAATAATTAACAAGGAGAACGAGGGGGCAGGGAGTAGGAACGAGACACCAGAGGCACATGACCCAATACACAAGGCAATGAGCCTCCACATAAAACAAGAGACTGTCAGAACCCTGCCATCACGATAAAACATAAATATAAAACAAGACCATTACGCCCACATAGCAGTTTTGTTCCGGCCCAGCTTCGCCCCCACACAACCAGTTTTCCTCGGCCCAGATACAACGAAGAATAACGGCCCTACAGTGGCCCAGTTCTGGATTACAGACGATTGCCCATAACTGGGCCAGAACAGGCCCTACAAACAAGCCTACGATTGCCCTTGAATAGGCAGCCCTCACTTAGCCCCAGGAAGCCCTCATGCAGCACAACCCCTAGAGTTAAATGAACACTGCTGAATGTAAATATTGTCCCAATCTTACAGAGTGTTAAAAAGTAACACTGAAGCATAATTAAAAGCTCTGTTATCCTCTCTCTCACCATCTCTGTCTGAAACCTAAAATTGCATTTTACATCTTACTTGTAGAGTCATTTTCTTACTTTAGGTTTAGATTTTGTTTCATTTAAAGTCGGAATTATTGTGATCAGTGTTTGTTTTAGTTAAACTTGACTCTTGACTCTTACCTTATTTAGTTTTATGACTGCTTTAACTTTGTGTTTTTAAGACATGTTGTTTACAACAAGGAAAAAAACTATAGAGCAATTATTTGATGGTGGTTAGCACTGTTAATGAAGTCTAAACATCATCAACTAGAAAACGTATGTATTAATTTAGTGTTTGCACACTTATCAGAAGCATCTTTCAATGACAATAATGTGATTCTACAGTATGAGATCCAGCTCTCTCATTGCAGTTTGTTATTCTGAAGAATTTTGAAACACTGACACTTAAAAATAACCAGTGTGTAATGTAGACACACAAACATCAAGAATCAGAGTATGAATCACAATGATGGTGACAATAAAATGAAAAACTTCATGCTGCAATGCATGCTGGTTATCAACAAATTACAAATCTCACCCAGGACTCCCATCATGCACTGGAGCATGGATAAATAATGAACTTTCTACTATTTTCTTTGTCACCATGGTTGAGATTCCTACCCCTATTTTTGATGTTTCTACTTCCCAACTATAAAGCAGTTAATTTTTGTTTCTAAAATTCATTAATGACAAACTGCTGTGAAAGTGCTGGATCTCACATACATGATTGACAGATAAGAAACTTGTGATTAGTAAATTAATTAGATGAAACCTTTACCATTATGTACCAACCACCCCAGAATTGCACTATTACAGTACCAAAACAAATGTGTTTTACAGTATAAATACAAAGGTAACACAACAAAGGAAAAGCTAGCACTCAAAGGGTCAAGAGTCCAACTAAAACAAAAACAAATCACAACAATGGTGACTTTAAATGAAACAAAATCTAAATCTAAGTTAAGAAAATGACTCTACGAGAAAAGATGTAAAATTATAAACTAACTACCCTTTTAATTATGCACATTTTTGTTATTAAATCTGTCTATAAACAAAAAGTAGACAACATGGCAGTGTTATTAGTCAGAAGAATAAATGTTTTATGAACTTTCATAATAAAACTGACCCGAGTTCATCTAAACTTATTAGACACTGGTCATGTGATCAACTCCCCCTAGTGGTGAACCATCGGATTTTCGAAACGTTTCGAAACAGTTATGGCGTAATGAAGCCTTGTTTGCTAAAATCACGTGACTTTGGCCAGTTTGAAACAAGCTTTGAACCACTGATTCGAAACAAAAGATTCGTAAATGTTTCAAAGCCTCATGAAGCAGTGCTTCGAAAACGACCATCACTAGGAGACACTAGTGCATTTATATGGTTGTTAGGATATACTTTCAAATAACACTTTATTTAAAAATGATTGCTTACTAGAAGTAATTATTTATGTTAATAATATGATACTGCAGTATGATATCCGGCTCCCTCATAACAGTTTTTCATTCTGAATCATTTTTAAACACTGACACTTACAGATTAACTGCCATATAATGTAGACACTTAAACATCAAGAGTCAGAGTATGAATCACAATGATGGTGACAATAAAATGAAAAGCTTCATGCTGCAATTCATGCTGGGTATCAACAAATTACAAATCTCATCCAGGACTCCCAGAATGCACTGGGGCATGAATAAATAATGAACTTTTTTACCATTTTCTTTGTCACCATTGTTGAGATTCATGCTCTGATTCTTGATGTCTGTGCATCTACATTGTGCAGGGGTTAATGCTTTATGTGCACCCTATCAAAATCCTTCAGAATAACATACTGCTATGAGAGTTCTGTACCTTAAACTGTAGTATTTCATTTTTAACAGAAAAGGATGCTTCTGATGAGGGAGGAAAAAATGTATTATTAAATCTGTTAATTTAAATGTTTATATTTGACAGTGTACATTAACTATCAATATCAATTTGCACAATTGTGTTTTCTTTGCTATAACAATGTGTTTTAAACACAGTTAGAAAAACTAACAAGCTACAGTCAAGAGTCCAACTAAAACAAGCACTGATCACAATAATGGTGACTTTAAATGAAACAGCCAACATCTAATCCTAGGGTAAGAAAATAACTCTACAAGTAAGATCTAAAATGCAATTTTAGGTTTCAAACAGAGATGGTGATAGAGAGGAGAAAGTCACAGATTGCAGATTTTAACTCTATTCGGTGTTACTTTTTTTAACACTCTAGAGATGGACCTATATAAACACTGAGCAGTGTTAATTTAACTCCCGGGATTTTGCAGTGCACTTTCGTCTGGACCATTCGTAAGCTCTCTCTTAGCATTGTTTGAGCGCAAAATGCTATCGACGCCACTGTGCAGCAGTCTTTACACCAGGGGTGGGGAACCCTGGTCCTGGAGGGCCACTGTCCTGCGTAGTTTAGTTCCAACCCTAATCAAACACACCTGAAATTAATTTCAAAGTAGTCCTGAAGACTTTAATTTGATTTTTCAGGTGTGTTTGATTAGGGTTGGAACTAAACTCTGCAGGACAGTGGCCCTCCAGGACCCAGGGTTCCCCACTCCTGCTTTACACTGTAAAAAATCCAACTTTAAAATGTTCATTCAACAAAGAACTTGAACAAAGATTTCTTTGTTGAAGGGCGTCAGTTGATTGTTTTGTGTTCACTGAATGAAAAGAGCATAATCAGCGCAGTGCAGTACAAGTCAAACTATGGTACGTTGAAAATTATTTTATGTTATGGACATTTTAAGACTTATAATAAAATATGTTTGCAATGGATAAAGAACTATTTATGCAGTTGACTTTATTTGGTATCAGAACTAAAGAATCAAAGATGACGCCGGTTTTGTGTCGAAGTTTGTTCCCCATCGAAGTCTGTTTCCTCTATAGTGTTTTCATCACATTACATTTATCATTTATTTAGAAAGATTAAAGACTTGAATTGGTTATACAAAAAAGCAATAATATCATTCTATAATACAATTTCTTAAATATTTCATTTATTTGACAGTTTTATTTTAGGGTATGTCTTTTAACATATTATAACATTATACTGTTTGTTTTAAAAAGTTATGTTTGCATAATAAATATATACTGTATTATACATATAATATTATTCATACTGTAAAAATAATTGACTTACCATTAAGAACAATAAAGATACATTACATATATGCACACATATACATCTCAGTAGCCATTGAAACATTCGCTGTATATAAAGAAAAAACGTATAATGTGATAAAACGCTATAAAAAAACTAAAGGGAAACTAGGGGGAACAGACTTCGACACAACACTGGCCGGGTAACCGTTTAGTCCATGTAAATTTTTTTATTCGGCAAAACTTAAGCCCCTTTGACATTTTGCCTGACGTGGCTATATTAGAAAAATTCCGCTTCCCAAGACAACTCATTATGGCGCTTCTGGATCTTCTCAGACCATATTCTCTCTCTGTTCTTTGTAGATAGGTTGCTTTTTATTGAAAACATTAACCAATGGCAAGCAATACCGCATTAAACAGAAGTAACTGTAGCTGCTTGCCAATCAATTCTGATTGTAAAGTACTTTACCATTAGAATAAAAGTGTATAACATAATTTTTAAAAGTCGTTAAACCCATCTCAAGAAGCGGAACAAGTGGCACAAAGGGATAAGGAGGGTGGATGATTAGCGAGAGATACCCGGTTCATCAACCCGTATTACCGACAATTTGATAATTTAATTATTTACAGTTAACTTAAACTATGTTAAAATAAAAGTTACTGGAATAATTTAAGTAATGTTCCATTTGCATAGAACGTGTTGTCTTTCTTAATGCTGTAATGCACCTTCACCTGAAGTGAAAAATCGATCCCTGAGCGATCGATCGCAAATAATTCAGCACCATCACTTGGGACAGCGCCATTGTTACGTCAAACTTAGAGTCAGTGTGTTAAGAAGCTTCCTAAGGAACACTTCGGGGAACACACTTAGGAACATTGGCAACTTTGCTAAGATATATCTTTTTGAGTCGTCTTAGCGCGCTAAGAGTGAGCGTTAATGGGGAACCGGGGCCTGGTTAATAAAGTGAGTCACCATTGTGCAGATTAGTGTTTCTTTTAGTTGGGCATTTGGGTCTTGAAGTTTAGAGTTGGTCTTTCTCTATTCATTGTGTTTATAAAACGCATCTGTTACAGTAGAGGAAAATTATATAAGTGAAGGTTTAAACTGTTGATATGCTAATTGTTCCAAATAAAGGAGTTAACTGAAAAGGATTTATTTTATTGAAATCACTTTATTGGTATTTTATTAATGAAGGCTTTTCTGTACACAGTAAAACTCCCAGTGTTAAATTTACACTGCTGGGAGCATATATGGTCCCACTCTACAGAGTGTTAAATTTACACTGAATCAGTGTTAAAGTTAATGAGGTAATGAAGTGATGATTAAGACATTAATGGTGAACACCTGCTGGTCATTTCGTGTCAAATCAACTTAATTTTAGAATTGTTCCTGTCTCTAAGTTTTTATTTTCTTTTTCTGGAGAAAGTAATACTAAAATGATGAAAAAGGTCAAAATATTAAATGCAATAGATATATAAAAACTGTTGTGTGTATATATGATTCTATCTTACAAAGTTTTAAAAAATTACACTGAAGCAGAGTAAAAAGCTGCCAACTTTCACTTTTGCCTCTCTACCATCATCTCTGTTTCAAACCTAAAATTACAACTTGCTTGTAGAGTTATTTTGTAGAGGATGATAAGTTTAACTTCTAAACAACTGTTGTCAGAAAAAAATAAAAGTGCTCCAGCATTCCAGCATCCACACATGTGACTTAGTAGACAAATCTTCTTTCTGATAAAATGTAATCACAAGTCAAATGGATATTTATCACAAAAATTATCACAATAAATCTCCAGTTTGTGTTTTAGATTTATTTGAAGTCACCATTATTGTGATTAGTGTTTCCTTTAGTTAGGCGTTTGTCTCTTAACCTTCACTAAACTAACTCTCCAATATTAGCAATTGCAACAGTGTTTCAATAAAAGCACTTGTTTGATGCTTGATGTAGAAAAAATCCTATCAACCCATCTAAAATTGTTTGTTTTAAAAATATTAATATATAATATGATATGAGAAAGGTAAAGAAAAAAGCATAAAAATGTTTCTCTATGCAAATGGCACAGTTTAGGATAAGGGTGCTTTGATTCTAGTTTTTTTTTTTGTTCAGAGAGACTTCATGACTTCGGATACAAATCTCAACAATGGTGAGAGTAAATGGTAAGAAAGTTGCACAATTGTGTCATGTTGCAATGCATGATGGGAGTTATGAAAGAGTTTTCTACAATCCTGGTACCCAGCATGCATTGCGGCATGAAGCTTTGTTGTTGATTGTCACCATGATTGTGTTTTATAGGCTGATTGTTGATGTCATGAAGCTTTGTTGTTGATTGTCACCATGATTGTGTTTTATAGGGTGATTGTTGATGTCTCAGGGTGTCCGACTGAAACCACAGATTAGATTTGTTAAAAAAAATTAACTCTTAAGGGTATGGATTTACAGCATAGGAACATCACAGGTTTGACTGAACATAAAAAAAATGTAACTTACATTTAGTGTTTTTTTTTGTTTGAGATCAGTTAATCACAATATTCAACAACTACTGTAGCACACCAACAGTTTATAACTTCATCTGTGTCACCTCCTTCTGCTCCAACAAATGTGTTTAATAAACACAATAAACAAAAGAAGGCCAACTCTAATCTTCAAGACTCAAGTGCCCAACTAATGGAAACACTAATCGGGAAAATGGTGACTCACTTTATTAACCAGAAATACAGCTGTTGTATAGAGATTAAACTTATCATCCATGTAATTCTACAAGCAAGTTGTAACTTTAAGTTTCAAACAGAGATGATGATAGAGAGGCAAAAGTTAAAGATGGCTCTGCTTCAGTGTAACTTTTTAAAACTCTGTAAGATAGAATCATATATACACACAGCAGTTTTTATGTATCTTTTGCATTTAATATTTTGACCTTTTTTATCATGTTAGTATTACTTTCTCCAGAAAAAGAACACAAAAACTTAGAGACAGGAACAATTCTAAAATTAAGTTGATTTGACATGAAATGACCAGCAGGTGTTCACCATTAATGTCTTAATCATCACTTCATTATCTCATTAACTTTAACACTGATACAGTGTAAATTTAACACTTTTTAGAGTGGGACCATATATGCTCCCAGCAGTGTTAAATTAACACTGGGAGTTTTACTGTGTACCTATATTTTTGAACATACAGTATAAAGATTTAAAAACTGTTCTGGTTTTCACTTAAAACCTTTACTTATCTTACAAATATTATAAAACATTAAAAATTAAAGGTATTGTATCCACTCTGATAAAAACACGGCACAAACTGCAAGTGTCCAGCTTGCTGTGTCTTTCCTCACCTGTTCGCCTATAGTTCAACTCAAACACACAATGAAGTTATTTGACACACATACATTTTTCAAGAGGCTCCGCCTCAATGATGTCTGAAGTGTACACTTTACAAAACACACCCATCAAAATATTAATATTTAACACAGTTTAACTTAACTAAAAACTAATACTTTATTGATTTACAACACCACAGCTTTATTTCACACTTCACTCACAACATACATTACAGTAAAATTGTATCCAGTGTAATTTCATTCATTTTTTTTGAAATGTCACTGTGCTGTATGGCTGTTAACATGGATACACAGATGACTTTACTTGTGATTCTCACTGCAGTTTCAGGTAAAAATACTTTTATCACATTGCAAAATCACCAGACTGAGCTACCAGTAAATATCATTTGATTAGATGCTATAGTATGTTTAAAGGACTGAGTTGTAATATGTTTTAATAATTCTGATGATAGATTTCATATTAAAATGTAATGAACTCATTTCAGGAGCATTTGCTGATGAAATTGGACCAAGAGAAGAAGAAACAAATATAATGAGACGTGAAGGAGAATCTGTGACACTGAGTTGCACATATAAGACAACCAGCAGTTATGTTTATCTTTACTGGTACAGACAGCAGCCTAACAGTGAACCTCAGTATTTACGACAGGAAGGTTCTGGATCATCACAATCATCCACTAAACACATTATTGGCAGTGTATCTCTGTCAGATTCAGCTTTATATTACTGTGCACTGAGAGCTGCAGCCCAGTGATACAAAATACCTGAGAGTCTTTACAAAAACTTAATGTGCTTTAAACTGTCTTTAATCAAACCACATCAAACCACTATTAGTTTTTTTATAAACCACAGCTCTAGAAATAAGAGTATGTGGTCACACCTGTGAATTTGGGAGATTATAATATAATTTATGTGTTATTCTGTAAAATGTCTCCTAATTTCACCGCATGACACTGCCGGGGAAGATAAATAAACTTCTAAGCACATGTACTTGAATCTGCATACAGAAGTCATCAACACAAACACTGACAGTTAATTTTTTTTCACTGTCAACAATGTGTCTCACTTGCTGTTTGTTTATATTTTACTATTTTCTTTTGCAGGTACATTTTCTTTTCCAGATTGTACACTCTAAAAAAAATCCGTAAAAAAACGGACAAAGTACTGTGTAAATATGAAGGAATATTCCGTATTTATGTTTTACAGGCGTTTATCCGTTTTTTAAAAAAAACATGTTGCATTATGGGTGCAACAACTCCTGCTGCAATCTTTCACTTTTGCCTCTCTATCACCATCTCTGTTTGAAACCTAAAATTACAACTTGCTTGCAGAGTTCTTTTCTAACATGGATGATGTTTAACTTCTAAACAAATGCTGTCAGAACAAGATACAAGTGTTCAACTATTCCAGCATCGAAACATGTGATTTAGTAGACAAATCTTCTTTCTGACGTGACGTGTAAGTCAAATGTATATTTACCACAACATTTATCACATTAAATCTACAGTTTGTGTTTGTTTAGATTCATTTGAAGTCACCACTAGGGTGATTAGTGTTCCCTTTAGTTAGGCTTTTGTCCCATGACCTTCCAGAACTGACCCATTTAACATTGCAACAATGTTTTTGCTTGTAGCAATAACAACTTGTATGTTGCTTGAGTAAGGGGAAGTGTCTATGATGTCATCTAAGCTTAGTTGTTTTTATGTTATGCTACTTGTATTTAAATATGAAATGATAAAATAAGAATAAAGAACTTAAGTGTATAAGTGTGTCACTCTATGCTGAAACACACTGTATTGAATAAGATTGCTGTAACGTATCAGTTGTATATTTTGCTTCAGAGAGACATCAACATTTTGGATACAAATCTCAACAATGGTGAGAGTAAATGTTAAGAAAGAGTTTACTACAATCCTGGTACCCAGCATGCACTGTGGCATGAAGCTTTGTTGAAGTCTCCCTAAAGGTTACGGACAATGTTCTGTAAATCTACGGAAAGTGTTCTGTAAATCTACAGAATGTTCAGTTTTTGAATAAACAGAATTGTCTGTGAAATAACGGAAAACGTACCGGTAATTTTCTGCCAGGACATTATCCGTTTTTTTTACGGATTATTTTTTTAGAGTGTAGGAAATTATTTGCTTTACTTTTTCTATATAAGACTCTATACTAACTACATGTTAAACAGACATTTTATTTTTGTTTTTCTGCAGTAAAGAGTTTTGGGAATATCACTCTAGTTCACACTGAGATGCAGGGCCGGGCGTCAAGGGGGGGCATTCGCGGGCAGTGCCCCCCCAAACAGGTTGTTGTGCCCCCCTACAAAGTTTTTTATTAATTTAATATATCAAGAATAATTAAAATAAATTAAACATTGAATGTTTCATGACTTTAAATGTAATCAAATGAGGAAAAAATTGTTGATATATGTTTTCTTTTATTTAAATAGACCAGTTTCTCTGATTGGTTGTATTGCCGGGTCTCATGCGTCATTAAGCTTTAGCATATTTGTGACTTGATACTAGCAACGTGTTTTTTCGCTGCATTTTATGGATCATGTAAAATATGGATATTAGAACATTTTGAACGAACCAGCACCGCCTGCTTCATCTGACTTCATGTAAACACAGACTGGCTTAAACTCAGAGATTAGAGGTCGAGGTGGAATTTACAAATCTACAGGACACTGTTCAAAGTTTACTGTTCGTACACGCCGTCTTCAGTTATTTAAAGGCAAGTTAGCGTTGTTTTAAATTACGTAAGCTTAAATGTGAAGTGTGGCTAAACACCGTTAACAGCATTACGACGTGATTATGGTAAAGCGGCTTTTTTAAAGCTAGGACGCGGTGTGCGCTGTACTATGAAACCCATTGCGCCGTGCGAGGGCGGTTTGTTGTTGCGTCGAGCAAAGCGTGAGCGCAGCGGAGCTCAGCTTGCGCTCACGCTGCGGTCGAAGTTCAATAGTTTTGCGCATAGTTTGTGGTCTTTTGCACTTTATAGGGGAAATGAGCTGACAGTCTGTACCAGTTGTATGAGTGAGTGCTTGCACTGTATTTGTTGTTTTAATGTCTTGTTTTTGCAAGTTATTGTTGCTATTGCGTGCCCCCCTGTTAGTATGGTCTGGCGCCGGCTCTGCTGAGATGTACAGGACAGAAAGAGACCATATTTATTTATCCTGTGACTACTCTTCAGCACTGAATCTGTATCCAGTGGTGTAATGGTACATGGAGAAGTGGGTATACTCTTACTTTATGCCCCCATGTTTTTAAATTAGAAGTGGGTATACTCCGTATACCTGCCTGCACTACACCACTGTCTATATTGGGATCGCCAATATCCCAGATCAGCTCCTGAATTTCTTTTCCTCATTCTAGGAAAAGTTTTACAAAAGTCTGAAGCTGTGGATCCTCGATTTACGGGAAAACTAAATGAGAAGAAAACCCAAATGATTCTGGAGATCTCTTCTGCTCGACTAACAGACTCTGTAATGTATTACTGTGCCATGGAGCCCACAGTGACAGGAAAGGCAGACAGTCTTCATCACATCTGCTGGGCTAATAGGTAGCAAATGACTGGAAAGTGAATCCTGTGGGGCTGTGAAGAGGCGGAGCTTGACACAGGTCTATAAAATCAATGTAAAACACAGACTAACATCACAGATCAGTGAGGTGAGCAGCAGATGTTTCTTCTGACCTCTTTTACACCCTTTTGACTTCTGCAATGTTGACATTTATATTAATATTACTGCCTGTAACTGGAGGTAAAATCTTACATTTGTCATTGCATAACAACAGTGTCATTTGAATAAATTTAATCTATACAAAATCAATACTAATCTAACTCTTTTTTGTAATGCAGGAAACATGGCCACAGATGTCATCACACCATACAGAGATGCACTATTTGTCAGTGAATCTGAGAGTGTGACACTGTCTTGTAACTACACTGGATCTGTTTACAGTCTTGACTGGTATCGACAATATTCAGCTTCACCTCCAGAATTCCTCATATTGGACTCTTATGGATCAATAAGAGAAGCTGATCCTCCAGTTTCAGGAATCTCCATCAAAGACAGAAAAGCTGACAGTAGTGTGGATCTAAAGATCTCATCTGTTAAAGTCACAGACTCTGCTCTGTATTATTGTGCACTGACTCCCACAGTGACAGAAAACACAACAACACTGTACAAAAACCTGAGTGACTGAGCTGTAAGACAAGAAATTGTCTCAAATGTTCAATGTGTCAAATGTGAAATAGCTGACATGAGCATATTTTCTGAAAACTAGGCAGAGTTTTGACCATAAATAATTTTGTCTATTTATTTGTATTCAAAACAAAGATGTACAGATTATTGCTCATACTGCCGGGATAATGTTACATCAGCTATTGTAGAAATGTAATTGTTTTATTTTGTATTTAACTAATTTTAATGTAAACTTTTAATCTGAGTACATTAGCCTCTCATTTTAATATGAATGCAGTTATATACAAATATTTATTATGAATGCAAATGCAACAGTTTTTGTCATACATTATTATGTTTGTCATCTGCCACTAGAGGGAAATATTTTAACACAAACATCAGCTGCAGTCAAAGCAACATCTTTCAATGTAAAACACCAGGGGATTCTTTTGTAAAATGCTGCATAGAAACCATCCTTCATTTGATCTTATGATAATTTATTAAAAATGCATAGGTGTTATTCATAAAACGAATGTTTCATATGTGAAATCTATAAATCGCAAATTATCTTGAACTTGTGCGCAGCTGAGCAGTTTCAGATGTCCGCCTTTATTTGTTTATTTATTTGTTTATTCTTTGGTGTTCCCAGAGTGTGTTTATGTGAAGTTTTAGTTCAAAAACCATATGGATAATTTATTGTAGCATGTTAAATTTCCAATTTTGTAGGTTTGAGCAAAAGTGTGCCATTTTTTGTTGTGTTGTTTAAAGTGCAAATGAGCTGATGCAATGCAAACACTGATCGCAATGATGGTGGTTTGTTGTAATTGAAACTCAATTGTGCTGTCAAGTATTCTTTCTCTCTCTTTCTCTTTGCGCTAAATGGCAGTGCTGTGGTTGGATAGTGCAGATTAAGGGGGCAGTATTATTGTTACAACATTTGTTGTATTATTGTTTCGTAACTACTCATTATCTTGATATTATTCATCAGCTCCTGAATACATTTTCTATTACTGTTAGTTCACACTGTTGCAGACTTGAGATTCCAAAGAAGCTCCGGCCCCCCGGTCAAGGACACTTGTCAAAAAGTACAGGGAAGCTTGTTGAAGCTTTGGCTGCTCTGAAGTCTGTTTTCTCAGAACTAATGTTTTGGTAGAAACGAAAATTTACATTGTATGTTTTTCCGGAATCAGCCAGCGAAGAACATCTAGGCTATATACCGATTGGTTGCTGGCGTTTAGCCGCTGAACCGCGTCATAGCTCATTACCATCAAGTTGAGCTTCTTTCAACTTTCTGATTGACGCTCTGGTCACTCAAATGCCCAAAATGTGACGCCGATTAATTTGATGCTCCTTGCAGCTGATAGAAGCCAGCTTCCACTGTAAATGAATGACTTCCGGTAATTTTGGAAGCTCAAGTCTGCGACGGTGTGAACTTACAATTGTACTGGTAAAGTTTAAAAAAGTCAGAATACAAATATACATGAATATATGTGAAAAAAGCCATTATATACATTAATAAATACTATTTTATTTCTTACATTCCCTTGTATTTATATTTCTGTATTTATTTATGTACTATAAATAAATATTTACTTTCCATATTTACTACCATCATGTTTACTTGTGTACTTATATTACTGACTATAACTGATTGAAAACTATACACCATTGCATTACAAAACTCGTATTTTAAATATACTTTAAAATACGGATATGAAGGTAAATAATTAATCAATCTGTATAGAGATGCAGTATTAACTACTGAAACTGTGAGTGAGACTCTTGTAGGTGCTTCTGTCTATACAGTAGTCTTCACTCACATTGAAAATATGTTCACTACAGCTTCTTATACTGGATCATTTCTTGAAACAATTTGGTTCAACTTTACAAATTCTCATTATATAAAAGCAGATAAATGTTGTTGTTGTTTTTTGTCACAATACCACTAGGTGGAGACATTTCACCAAAAATAATAAAAACATAGAAAGCCTATCCAATTATATCTCTATTTACACAGAGGTGTCAAATCCATGTGCCAGGAGTAAAAGTCCTCCCCAGTATTTTGTTCCAATCACCTGGATTTGCTAATTAGCACAGTTTTTCAGCAGGACGTGACCTCCTGGTTCGTTGGTGTTTTAAGTCCTCAACCAAGCCTTCAAGGCAGCGCTGTCTGGAAGGCACTCCCCATGCCCCGAGCGTTTCAGCCAAACACAGCACTGGTGCTAGATATCGAGCCTTCCACCAGCTTCTGGCAGTTTGAGCTCACCGGTGGTCAGGTGAGTAGTGCAGATATGGTAAGATAGGAATGTGACTGTATTTGAATTCAGCTCGAAATGTTTTGAGCATTTAAGGGACGTGTTACCGCGTTTTCATGTGTCTGTGGCGCAACTTTTTTACGTGCCAGTTTCACGTATTGGTTGCTCAATTGTTTTTAGATGCTTAGATTTGGGGTTTTCGTCTGATTTTTAAACTGTTTTCAAGCAAGGATAAAGTTGCGTTTGGCATAAATGCGGATGTAATTTTAAGCATTGGTTTATTTTTCAGAATTTTAAACCGCTTTGGTTGAATTTAAACGGTTCCCACGGGTTAAGATGAGGATGTCATTTTATGTAACAGAATGTTGTTCTAACCCCAATCACAAGCAACAATGGTAAGAAATTAGGAAAATCAATTGTGCAACCAATACGTGAAACTGGCATGAAAAAATGCGCCACAGACACGTGAAAACATGGTAACACGTCCCTTAAACGCTCGAAACATTTCGAGCTGAATTCAAATACAGTCACATTCCTATCTTACCATATCTGCACTACTCACCTGACCAACGGTGAGCTCAAACTGCCAGAAGCTGGTGGAAGGCTCGATATCTAGCACCAGTGCTGTGATTGGCTGAAACGCTCGGGGCATGGGGAGTGCCTTCCAGACAGCGCTGCCTCGAAGGCTTGGTTGAGGGCTTAAAACACCAACGAGCCAGGAGGTCACCTCCTGCTGAAAAACTGTGCTAATTAGCAAATCCAGGTGATTGGAACAAAATACTGGGGAGGACTTTTACTCCTGGCACATGGATTTGACACCTCTGTATTTACATTGGTTTACAACTTTACATCTGATTCATACAAATGCATATTAACATTAAATAGGACTGTTACTAAGGCCAAACGTTGTGACATTTTTAAATCTGCAGGATATTCTGGCCAAACTTTCCATAATATAATTCATTTACAGTATATATTTTCATTGTTAAAAAACATTATACGCTGGATTTACTTAAAAATATAGTGCATAGTTTTGGCATCCACTTTTTTAAATTGCATAAATTGCTTAAAATTCCATACCTACTTAAAAAATGGATGCAAAAATGATACACTATATGTTTTTGTAAATCCAGCCTATAGTTTTTCCAGTGTAGTGCACAACAATACGAAATAAATAAGGAATAAGGATTTAGCTACGGTACATGGCTATCTATCAGTTATATAAAATCTTAACTCTTGTAAGAATGAAGTCAAACAGGGAGAGAGGAGGAGCTTCATACTGTAAATATGTAGATCTTCTCATTTCACACTGTGATAAAACTTTTCTGTGTCCTGTTTTCTGTGTCCTCTTGTCAATGTTGTATAATGGATATTTATACCTTTATTCTCTTCTATGGTCTATCATGTATGTATATCTATTTACATTTACATTGCACATTTGGCAGATGTTTTAATTTATTTATGATCTCCTGGTAATAACAAGTTTCTCATTAGAGATCTTACTGAAAATGTATGTTTTCTTTTTCAGTGGTTGTTTCTGCCCTCACACCAGACAAAGAAGAGATTTCTGCCAAAGATGGTTCAGATGTTACTTTATCCTACAGTTATTCCTCTGCAGATTATCTATACTGGTACCGTCAGTATCCTGGATCAGCTCCTGAATTTCTTGTGGTTATTTTTGATGGCACAATAAATGGCAAAACGTCTGATGCAGATCCAAGAGTGTCTGTGAAGCTTACTAAACAGAAACAGAAACATGTGCATCTGGAGATCTCATCTGTTAAAGTCACAGACTCTGCTCTGTATTACTGTGCCATGAGGCCCACAGTGACAGAAAGCTATACAGCTCCATACAAAAACAAGAGAGAGAGAAGTAAGCACCGGCGCATGTGGGTGTGAGTCTGAAGTGGCCCACATATGATGTAGAAAATGTGGCCCCCCTGCAAGCAAGCCTACGATGGTCCTTTATAGGCCCACTTAGGGCCAGGCTAAGGCCCCCACGCAGGTTTGCTCACTGGCGAAACGTTGGCCCCTTAGCGCTGGCCCTCACTTAGCCCCCAGGAAGCCCTCACATAGAGAAATCCCCAGAGTTAAATGAACACTGCTAGATGTAAATTTTGTCCCAATCTTACAGAGTGTTAAAAAGTAACACTGAAGCAGAATTAAAAGCTGTGTTATCCTCTTTCTCACCATCTCTGTCTGAAACATAAAACTGCATTTTACATCTTACTTGTAGGTCATTTTCTTACTTTAGTTTTTTTTTCATTAAATATCACAATTATTGTGAACAGTGTTTGTTTTAGTTGAACTTGACTCTTGACTCTGCTCTTGTTCAGTCTTATTGATTTTTGTAACTTTGTGTGTTTATGACATGTTTGTTATGACAGAGTAAAGACATTGCAACTCTTTGATGGTGGTTTACACATAATATTAAACATTATATATATATATTTGAAATGGTTTGTTAATTTTGTTTTGATTATTTATTAAATACTCATCTGAAATATAATTTTCTGTTAATGCTAAAATACTACAGTGGAAGGCCCAGAACTCTTATCCATCTAAAAATTTTTGAAAAACTAGCACATTTAAAAACCACTGTGTTTTACGGTAGACACCTAAACATCAAGAATCAGGGTATGAATCTCAACAATGGTGACAAGGAGAATAGTAAAAAAATGCATTATTTATTTATGCCGCAGTGCATTCTGGGAGTCCTGGATGAGATTTGTAATTTGTTGATACCCAGAATGCATTGCAGCATAACGCTTTTCATTTTATTGTCACCATTGTTGTGATTCATACTTGGATTCTTGATATTTGTGTCTCTACGTTATACAGTATACAAGGCAGTGCTGCCTTCAAGGCTTCGTTAAGTGTTAAAAACACCAGCGAGCCAGGAGGTCACCTCCTGCTGAAAAACTGTGCAATCCAGGTGATTGGAACAAAATTCTGGAGAGGATTTTTATTCTCCTGGGTGGTTGGTATATAATAATAAAAATCAATATCTAATTAATTTGTTTACACATCAAAAGTTTTTTATCGTCAGTAATTTGCATGAAATCCAGCACTTTAAAAGCATTTTTTTATTAAAGTGCACATCCTATGACTGCTTTTCCACACGTTAAATAGGTGTATGAGTTCCATAAAACATGTTTCAAAAGTTGTTTGCTCAAAATAGCTTGTAGGAAAAGATTGTTACCCATCTCTAGTAGTCTCTGTTTCAGTGCCTTTCAGATTGTGCTACTTTTGAGGTGGTCATAACATATTTATGAGCTGCTGCTCCTTTGGCCACGCCCCACTGCTAACGTCATGTGCGCATGCGCATTGTATCGCGAGCAGTACAGACTGTATTATTATTTTTAGGGATGCACGATATTTATTGGACAGATAAATTATCGGCCGATATGGGCGGGAATGACGTCATTTTTATCGATCCCATAAACAACTGAAATCCGATAACTACATCCGATACAGTACGATTGCTGGTAAATCAATAAATCTGTCTGCTTTATTCTCTTTCCGGATCTGACGACACCTCAAACTGTCGTGCTCATTATGCGCTCAACTGTCGCGCTTACCACGTCATCATCTGTAAACAAACATGTCTTCGCCGGTCTGGAAGTTTTTCTCGGTGGCAGTGGAGGACATTGCTTTTGCTATTTGCAAAAAATTTGTCATGTTTTAACACATCCAATCTTATATCGCACTTGAGAGGTCGTCATTGCGGCGAAGATGTACTGAAAGAATACAAAGCCGCGGCAGCTGCAGCTAAAGTTAATAGCGAGAAGGCTAAAACACCGAGCGTCACTGTACTCATTCAGCGAGCATTTGAAAAGGCTAAAAAGTTTTCCAGAGACAGCGAAAAGGCAAAAGCTATAAACGACAAAGTGATCAAGTTTATAGTCCTCGACGACCAACCTTTCTCCGTAGTAGAGGATCTGGGTTTTCGCGGATTAGTACAGCATTTGGAGCCACGTTACACCCTTCCAAGCCGCCGCTTCTTCTCTGATGTTTCCCTCCCTGCTTTGTATGAGTCAGTCGCCACACACATTCATAATTTGACCGACAAAAATGGACTACACATAAGTTTCACCACGGACATCTGGACATCTGATGTTAGTCCGGTGAGTATGCTTAGTTTAACGGCTCAGTGGTTGGATGAACATTTTTACATGCAGAAAGTTCTGCTGCACGCACAGGAGTGCTCCGGATCGCATACCGGGGCAATGATATGCGAAGCTTTTGAAGCAATGTCAGTTTTATCAGTGCACTTTTGTTTTTAAGATGTATTTAAGGTTGACAAATGTTAATGAATTTTATTTTTTGTTTAAAGACATATATACCTACCTCATCCTCATGCACTAAAGGTGGGATAGATTAATTTCTTGTTTGTTATACAAAAACTTCAACTTAAAGTAATTTAATTGCAGATAAACCATAGTACTGTTAAACCCTTTCTGTTACTAAGTATTGTGGTGTATTACACAAAAAATAAAAAGTGGAAGAGTCAAGGTGTACTAATGTTTGCTGTTATAGTTGTGCCAGAACACTAAAATATCAGTTTCATCAGTGCTTTCATCTTGGATTTTTTTATTCTCGTAGGAGCACAATCTGAAAGTTATTTCGAAAATTATAATGTAAAAAATTGCACTTACTGGTTATCGGTATCTGTATCGGTATCGGCTATTAAGATGACTTAATTATCGGTTATCGGTATCGGTCAAATTTTCTCTTATCGTGCATCCCTAATTATTTTTATATATTATTATTACTGTATTATTATTTTTATATATTAAAGGGGACATATTATGAGATTTTTTTTTAAGATGTAAACTAAGTCTTAATCTAGGTCTGAGCAAAAGTGTGCCGTTTTGGGTGTGTCATTTAAAATGCAAATGAGCGGCTGAAGTGCAAACACTGATCACAATGATGGTGGTTTGTTGTGATTGAAACTCAATTGTGCTGTCAAGTCCTTCTTTTCTCTCTCTTTCTCTCTGAACTAAATGGTTGTGCTGTGGTTGGATAGTGCAGATAAAGGGGGCGGTATTACCTTATTCTGACATCACAATAGGAGCCAAATTACAATGACCTATTTTTTCACATGCTTGGATAGAATGGTTTACCAAAACTAAGTTACTGGGTTGATCTTTTTCACATTTTCTAGGTTGATAGAAGCACTGGGGACACAATTATAGCAGTTAAACATGGAAAAAAAGTCAGATTTTCATAATATGTCCCCTTTAATATTAAAGGTTTCTGTATTGCCAACAGACAAATCAAGCATAAAAGTATCACTAATAAGTACATTCCAGGAGAAGAAACTCATGACACATAATGATTCCAGAGTAAATTGTGATGTAGCAGTCTCAACAATACACTCGTTTCCCCTGGACAATGCTAACATATGCCCGCTATAAAACATTTTCAAACACATTATTTTTGCAAATTACAGAAATTAAGACCCGGAAGGGGACACTGAAAAAAATGAAACTTTGGATCAACTTAAAAAAATGCTGTATACTATGGATCAACTTTAAAAAAATTGCTGTAATTTGTTACAGCTAAATTTATTAGTTTTTCCCAAACTATATATTTGATTTGGTTGAAACTTTTTAATTTAATATCAATCAAAATAGTTATTCAGTCCAAGATAAAAAATTAGATTAGAACAAAGTTACAATTTTGTTTTTCCTGGAGACCAAATCATTATTTTTACTTTGGTAAAAATGTTCCTGTCTCTAATTTCTTATAGACTGTTTCTTTTTCTGGAAAAAGTAATAATAAAATGATGAAGAAAGTCATAATATTAAATGCAATAGATAAATGAAAACTGCCATGTGTATATATGACTCTAGCAATCTTTCACTTTTGACTCTCTTATCAGCATCTCTGTTTGAAAACTAAAATTACAACTTGCTTGCAGAGTTACAGGGATGATAAGTTTAACTTCTAAAGAACGGCTGTAAATCTGGTTAATAAAGTAAGTCACCACTGTGTGGATTAGTGTTTCCTTTAGTTGGACACTTGGGTCTTAAAGGGGACATATTATGAGATTTTTTTTAAGATGTAAACTAAGTCTTAATCTAGGTCCGAGCAAAAATGTGCTGTTTTGGGTGTGTCATTTAAAATGCAAATGAGCGGCTGAAGTGCAAACACTGATCACAATGATGGTGATTTGTTGTAATTGAAACTCAATTGTGTTGTCAAGTCCTTCATTTCCCTCTCTTCTCTCTGAATTAAATGGCAGTGCTGTGGTTGGATAGTGCAGATAAAGGGGGCGGTATTACCTTATTCTGACATCACAATAAGAGCCAAATTACAATGACCTATTTTTCACATGCTTGCAGAGAATGGTTTACCAAAACTAAGTTACTGGGTTGATCTTTTTCACATTTTCTAGGTTGATAGAAGCACTGGGGACACAATTATAGCAGTTAAACATGGAAAAAGTCAGATTTTCATAATATGTCGCCTTTAAAGTTTGGCATTGTCTTCTTCTGTTATTTATGACAGTGTGTTTCTAAAACACAACTATCAGAACAGAAGATAAAATAATTGACGAAGTCTATAACTGTTGACATATAATTGTTAATTATTGTTAAACAATCATCTCATGCAAAAAAAGAGTCCATTTTTTTAAGTTGTTTTATGTTCCGCCAATCCTAATTTGTGGTGTCCCTCTGACACACTGAGACATTAACAATCAGACTATGAAACGCAACAATGGTGACAATCAACAACAAAGCATCATCCCACAATGCATGCTGGGTACCAGGATTGTAGAAAACTCATTTATAACTCCCATAATGCATTGTGCCATGATAAAATTGTGCACCTTTCTTACCATTTACTGTCACCATTGTTGAGATTTGTATCAAAAGTGTTGATGTCTTTCTGATGCAAAAATATAAAATAAAAAATAAAATGAACTAAAGCGTTGCAACTGTCTTTTTCAAAAATTGTGTCATTACCATGGAGCATGATTTGTATATACTTTATCTCTTTAATGGACTTGAAGAGACTTCAAGACTGAGTGGTTCCGTATTCCTTTTGGTGTAAAACAGGGGGATATTTTGTCCCCAAATCTGTTTTCTTTGTTTATAAATGATTTGGTTTGTGAAATTAAACATTTACTCTTAGGGGTGCATTTAGATCAGGAGTGGGGAACCCTGGGTCCTGGAGGGCCACTGTCCAACAGAGTTTAGTTCCAACCCTAATCAAACACACCTGAATTTAATTTTCAAGTAATCCTGAAGACTTGAACTAGATTGTTCAGGTGTGTTTAATTAGGGTTGGAACTAAACTCTGCAGGACAGTGGCCCTCCAGGACCAGGGTTCCCCACCCCTGATTTAGATAATGTCACTGTTGGAATTCTGCTCTATGCTGATGATGTAGCATTATTGGCTGAAAATGAAGAGGATTTACAGAAAATGTTATATGTTTTACAAAATTGGTGTGGTAGATGGAGACTAGTTATAAATCAAGCAAAAACTCAAATTATGCATTGTAGGAAAGGTAACACTTTACAAAGTACAAAAGTTTTTAATTTTGGTAACACCATTCTTGAGTATGCAACCCAGTATAAGTATTTAGGATTTGTATTTGATGATCTTATGTTGTTTGATAAAGAAGTTAAAATACTAGCTGCTGCAGCCAGTAGAGCTCTGGGTTCTGTGATAAATAAGTTGAAGATTTGCAAAGATCTGGGTTATGGTACATTTTCCCAGTTATATGATGCCTGTGTGTTAAATTATGCTGCTGGTGTGCAGAACCCAGCCTTGGAGGCTGTAGAAAATCGTGCTATCTGCAGTTTCTTGGGGGTTCATAAGTTTGTCCCAGTGCTGTCAGTGCTGGGTGATATGGGTTGGGTTCCGGGGTCAGTCCAGAGAAAATGCGAAATGGTTAGATTATGGAATCGACTTGTTAATATGCCTGAAAAAAAGAGTAACAAAAAAAGTGTTTTTGTGGAGTAAGAATAAGTCGCCCTGGGCCGTAGAGCTCCAGACTGTTTTTTCAGATGTACATCTCCAGTACATATACTGTAATAATCTATCTTGCAGTGTCAATAAAATTAGATCCCATTTGATGTCAAATTTTGAACATAAATGGTTGATTGGGATTATGGTTAAGCCAAAATTAAGGACCTACATACAAATTAAAGAGGTATATGAAACTGAGTTGTATGTAAAGGCAAACTTGACAAGAAATCAACGTTCCTTAATGGCTCAACTGAGAACTGGTATCCTTCCCCTGGCCTTAGAAACTGGTAGGTTTACTCAAACTCCAGAAGAGGACAGACTTTGTAGACTGTGTGAGTTAGGAGAGGTTGAAAACAAAACTAATTTTGTGTTATATTGCCCAAGGTATGATGACTTTAGAAATGTACTATTTGGTAAACTATTTGTTAACTCTTTCACCGCCAGCATTTTTCATGATTTTCACAAAAGTTTAATGCCTTCCAGAAAATGCTCCTTTTTAAATATATAAACATAAATATATGAAATAAAAGAACAGACCCTCTGCTTTCAAACAAAAAAATCAGTTTCATCCTACCTTCATGTGTTCTGTTTTTATCACCTCTCAAATATGTGTAGGTTTCATAAAAAAAATCCAAATTTTGAGCAAAAAGCTGAGATAATTATATTTTTGTGAAGGACTTTTGATAGAGATCAGATGCAGAGCGATCTTTAAAACACACAGCTGTTTGCCCTAGGGCAATACTTTCGGTTTTTATATGTTGCGGAATTTTATAAGTTGCGGATAATAGCGGTATTGCAGATTGACGAGATATCTTGTCAATGGCGGGGAAAGAGTTAAAAGGCCTGAACTGTTTTGGATTAGTGATGATGAAAAGATGAAATGGTTGTTTAATCATAATGTGTTTAAATTGGCTACTTTTGTTTGTAAAGTGTGGAAGAGGCGACAGACTTGCTTATTTAAATAAGTTTATGTAAGTTGTGATTAATGTTTGTTAATTGTTTCATTTGTTTGGTGATATTGGTGTCTTATAAGCCTATTAGGGCTGGGCATACAGTAGTATGCAAGGCACAATAATAAAATTATTTATTCATTCATTAATTCATGTTCTTTCACCATTTCACGTTTTAATTTTAGGAAGCCTTATATGTCATGACATTTTCCCTTTACATCAAACAATGAACAAGTAGGGTTAATATAACACTGTTAAAATTGCTAAAAGAGGAGAGTTAGTTTAATGAAAGTCAAAGGACAAATGCTTAACTAAAGGAAACACTAATCACAATAATGGTGACTTCAAATGAATCTAAAACAAATGCAAACTGGAGATTTAATGTAATAATTTTGTGGTAAATATCCATTTGACTTGTGATTACATCATGTCAGAAAGAAGATTTGTTTACTAAATCATGTGTGTGGATGCTGGAATAGTTGAACACTTGTATCTTGTTCTGAAAGCAGTTGATTAGAAGTTAAACATCATCCATGTTTAAAAAATAACTCTGCAAGCAAATTGTAATTTATGTAAAAAAGTAAAAATAATGATTTTGGTCACCATGAAAAACAATATTTTAACTTTGTTTCAATGTAATTTTTTTATCTTGGGCTGAAGAAATATTTTGATTGATATTAAATTAACATTTTTAAGTTTCAACCAAATCAAAAATGTAGTTTGGGAAAAACTAATACATTTAGCTGTAACAAATTACAGCAATTTTTTAAGTTGATCCAAAGTTTCATTTTTTTCAGTGGATGTATACTGCTTGTGGACAGCATGCTAATTGCTAGAAGCTTGCGGGAGGTCCACCGTATCTTGGGAAAGTGATTTTGGAGACTTGGGGGTACGTTAGCCTTGTCGGAAAAGCCGGGTCGGTAAGGCCCGGTCCTGGTCAGTTTGACAAAACACTATTACTTAGTAAGTTCATGTAGAATTGTAAACTAAAGCAGTTAAATATTTTTTTTTACTTTCGAAAACTACGGCAGCTGGTAACTGGCTTTGCAGGAGAAACCACGCTGCAAACTAACTATCATATCGGTTAGCAACCTCGTCGTTCTCAATGGCAAATGACTGCTAAAACACACACAAGTTCACCCACTCGACGTGCACCAATTCGTGGGTGGGATGATGTCAGTTTACGATGCTAACAATATCTATATAGCCTACTGTCTACAAACATTAATAATATATTAACATTACTATACATCTTTAAAAGGTGTAACTTACTGGTTTAGCATTAATGAATCTCTGTTTTGAGATACAGATGCTCTAGCATTATAAATGTAGTATTTTGCGACAGAAGTCCAGATGACAACATGCAGAATATAAACATGACTTCTTACCTTTTGTGTTGATATAAAAATCGTGAATCGAAGTATGTAGATGTGTGAATAATCCATGAAAGTCCAATAAAATACATCCAATGACCATTTTTGTCCACAAATGCATATAATCTGTGAAATATAGATGAAAATCAGTCATGTGACCTTTTACGTCATTCTGCCATCTTGAGGACCTACCGATTACCAGTAGGCTACTGACAAGCATTGGCTAGCTTGCTACAATTTACGGATTTCTTATCTTTTACTGTCTATGATTCTTACAGATACTGTAAAGGGCTACGAAAGACAACATGTTGCACCTCGATAGTCATGAAAAGAAACGCTACTTTAAAAAAATATATCTTGGTTAGGTTGTGATGCCTACCCAGCCAGCAGTGCCTGGTGGGGCAAATGTAGGCCCCATATGGGCTTGCAATATGGGCCCCAAGCTGGGCTTGCACCCGGGTTTCATGCTGGCCCCATCTGACTTAGCCCACATGAACCTTCTGTAGAAACTAAAGCCAATGTGGACTTAACCAAAGTCAAGTATGGGTGTGGTTGGGTTGAAGAAGTGATGAAGTTAATTAGATAATAAAGAGATGAACGAAGTGATGATTGACCATTAATGATAAACACCTGCAGTTAATAAACAGAATAACTAAAGAAAGATGAACAAGAAGAGAATAAAGACAAAATACCAGCAGAACCACAACAACTACAAAAAATAAATAAACATTTCTTGGTTGAGCTAATGTAGACTGCAAAATCCCCAGTGTTAAATTAACATTAACACTGCTTAATGTTTATATAGATCCACACTACAGAGTGTTAAAAAAGTAACACTTGAAGCATTTTACATCTTACATCTTACTTGTAGAGTTATTTATTAATTAGGTTTAGATGTTTCATTTAAAGTCACCATTATTGTGATCATTGGTTGTTTTAGTTGGACTCTTGACTCTTTGTTTATTTTTTTTGTTTGCTATAACTTTGTGTGTTATATTTGTTATGGTAAAGAAGAGACCATGTTGCAATTCTGTTATGGTGATTGATACTTAATGTTGAACATCTAGAAAATGTATTTATTCATTTAGTGTTTGCTCATTTAGCAGATGTATTGGTCTCTCTCAGTAATGTGATGCTACAGTATGATATCTGGCACTCTCAAAGGGGTTTGTCATTCTGAAGATTTTGAAACAATGTGTACTTAGATTAACCATGGTGTAACTTAAACACACGAACATCAAATCTCACAGTATGAATCTCAACAATGGTGACAAAGAAAAATGCCAAAATGTTCATGATTTTTTTTCATGCCGCAGTGCATTCAGGGAGTTCTGGATAAGATTTATTGATACCCAGAATGCATTGCAGCATGAAGCTTTTCATTTTATGGTCACCATTATTGAGATCCATACTCAGATTCTTTATATTTGGGTGTCTAAATTGGACAACAGTTTATTTTGAACTATACAGTATTTCAACTTTCTTTAAAATGATAAACTGATATGAGCGTGCCAGATGTCATACTTCAGTATCACATTACTGACAGGAAAAATATTTTTGGTAAGCAAACTAAAATAGCATATCATTTTTTTCATGAAAATCAACACTATATCCTTACCGCCGCCGCCGCCGCCGCCATAGAGTCACACTGGATACTTCTGTATCTTTCGCTGTCAAAACAGGTTTTAAACACACCAAGTCAAAAACAGAGTAAAGAGTCCAACTAAAACTACCACTGATCACAATAATGGTGACTTTTAATGAAAGAGCCAACATCTAGTCCTAAGTTAATAAATAACTCTACAAGTAAGATGTAAGATGTAAAATGCTTCAAGTGTTACTTTTTTAACACTCTGTAGTGTGGATCTATATAAACATTAAGCAGTGTTAATGTTAATTTAACACTGGGGATTTTGCAGTCTACATTAGCTCAACCAAGAAATGTTTATTTATTTTTTGTAGCTGTTGTGGTTCTGCTGGTATTTTGTCTTTATTCTCTTCTTGTTCATCTTTCTTTAGTGATTCTGTTTATTAACAGCAGGTGTTTATCATTAATGGTCAATCATCACTTCGTTCATCTCTTCATTATCTAATTAACTTCATCACTTCTTCAACCCAACCACACCCATACTTGACTTTGGTTTAGTCCACATTGGCTTTAGTTTCTACAGAAGGTTCATGTGGGCTAAGTCAGATGGGGCCAGCATGAAACCCGGGTGCAAGCCCAGCTTGGGGCCCATATTGCAAGCCCATATGGGGCCTACATTTGCCCCACCAAGCACTGCTGGCTGGGTACTCGATCCCTGATGCGTTCTACCGGCCGCTGTCCGCTGCTACCGAACTACCACTATTTTACAACATAAGAAGGCGTGACACAACATGAAACTTTGCTCAAAGTATCACCTGGATCTCTACACATGAACACGAGCATTGAGAACATTGTTTGTGTACACAGAGATTTACTAAAAAGAAGATTTTGAACAACTGACTTTGGCTGTTTTAATGTCCGCTCGTCATCTCTGCCAGACGTAAATAATCGATTTCCGAATGTGAATGAATGAATCTCATATGAGGCTCTTTTTTTCAACTAGAAGGTCAATATTTTCTCTTTCACTTGCGAAAAAACAACAAATTATCCATGCATTTTTATGGAACTATGCTTTAGGAGCTATCCATCTTTACTCTCCTCCCTCCTTACGTCGCATTCAGAGATCGATACATCTTGACTGAGAAGGCGGAGAGCGGATGCCAAATCAACCAAAGTCAGTTGTTCAAAACCCTCTTTTTAGTAAACTCTGTTTTCACAAACAATGTTTTCAATGATCGAGTTCACGTGTAGACACAGGTGATACTTTCTTGAGCTAAGTATCAAGTTGTGTCGAGCCTTCTTAGTGTTGTAAAAATAGCGATTTTGATGCTTACAGCATATTGAAGGCATAGCTTCTAGTTCTTTTGCGACCACTTCAGGTACTCAAAATGGCGGAAGACAAGTAAATTACGTCAGCTGATATTCATGTATAGATATATAGTCTGTTGTTTACATCCAATTTCGCATGAACGTCTTGTAATAGAAAATAATAACGCCTACAATCTGAGGACTATTTACGCAGTAACAAACTGTATATGAGATTACACTTTAGGTTCCAATAAACACACCTTAAAACTTTGTTTTTAAAAGTAGGCGAGAGTACAATCCATAATATCCAAATAGCGCTGTAGCAGCATTTCCGTGAGACATGATAACAGTAGAGGATATCGCTTGGGATTGGGTTTAGATTAGTGGTTTCCTCAAATAATTAAACCATTTTCACGCGTTGAGTTGGGTTTGGGTTAGAATGGTATTGGTTTATGTTTATTTGTCAAAAATTTAAATTGTTCTTGCTTGGGGTTGGGGTTAGAGTTGGATTAGGGTGAAGATGTCATTTTACGTAACAAAGTTGTTCTAAGCCCAATCCCAAGCGACAATGGTAAGAAAATAGGAAAAACAATTGAATAACCAATACATGAAACTGGCACGGAAAAGAAAGTCGTGTCACAGACACGTGAAAACGCGGAAACATGTCATTTAAATGCTCAAAACATTTTGAGCTGAATTCTAATACAGTCTCATTCCTATCTTACCATATCTGTGAAACTCATCTGACCAACGGTGAGCTCGAACTGCTTCACGGCAGAAGCTGCCTTGAAGGCTCCGCTGAGGGCTTAAACCAGTAACGAGCATTTTTATTGGTCGTTTTTGTGAACCAATCATATTCTTTCTGCCCTCAGAACATGTTTGAGTAAGGAAAACTCCTATGTGCGGAAAAATTCAAATGGAATGTGATGACAAGAGTAGTTACGTAACAACAGAGCTGAGTATGAAACCGTGCAATTTGAGACTCAAGGCAGAGGACATTCAGAAACCTGCATCTCACTCAAAACAGCATGGATGGGATTTTTTCCTAGTTTGTCTGCATGTGGATGCACCAGAGACACAATAAGAACACCACAAAACACAGAAAAAGTGAGTTTTTCATAACAGTGGTTTTCAACTCCAGTCCTCGGGCCCCCCCTCCCAGAAAAATTTAAATGTCTCCTTATATGAAACACCTGAATCCACTCACCCAGCTAACAGAAAAAAATTCTAAGAATGTTCCTTGAAAGTTCCCAAAGTTCCCAAAAACGTTCTGCCAACATAAAAAGTGTCCAGTTTTCTTGACGTTCTAAGAACGTTTTTGTGTTGTCACAACGTTAGAGGAATGTTAAATTTTACCATTTTTAAACGTTATGACAATGTCATGTTTTAATGTTCACACAATGTTTAAAACAACAACTGTTTATTATATTGACTTGTTTGATGGTTATATAAATGATAGAGAACTGTTATAAAACATTATTTCTGAATGTTCAGTAAATAAATTGCTGTAGAAACACAATTCACTTGTTAGGTTTAGATGTTGATGTTTTGTTTCATTTTAAGTCACCATTATTGTGATTAGTGTTTGTTTTAGTTTGACTCTTGACTCTTTACAATTTGCTTGTTAGTTTTTATCCTGGTTGAGTTAACTTTGTGTTAATACACCATATTTGTTATGAGCGTGTAAAGTTAATAGTGTAATTCTGTGGTTCTTGGTACATAATGGTAAAGATCTTCACGTTATTAATTTATTTATCAAACGTTTGTTTTCTGTCAATAAAGTTTGAGATCCAGCACTTTGTGGTTTGTTGTAATTGAAACTCAATTGTGCTGTCAAGTCCTTCTTTTCTCTCTCTTCTCTCTGAACTAAATGGCAGTGCTGTGGTTGGATAGTGCAGATAAAGGAGGCGGTATTACCTTATTCTGACATCACAATAAGAGCCAAATTACAATGACCTATTTTTTCACATGCTTGGAAAGAATGGTTTACCAAAATTAAGTTACTGGGTTGATCTTTTTCACATTTTCTAGGTTGATAGAAGCACTGGGGACACAATTATAGCAGTTAAACATGGAAAAAGTCAGATTTTCATAATATGTCCCCTTTAACTTTACACGTTCATAACAAGTGTGGTGTGTTGACACAAAGTTAACATAATCAGAGAAAAAACTACCAAATATAAAGTCAAGAGTCAAGAGTCCAAATAAAACAAACACTAATCACAATAATGGTGACTTAAAATGAAACAAAACATCAACATCTAAACCGAATAAGTGAATTGTGTTTCTACAGCAATTTATTTACTGAACATTCAGAAATAATGTTTTATAACAGTTTTTAAATAATAAAATGCAATGTTTCTCTATCATTTACATAACCATCAAACAAGTCAATATAATAAACAGTTCTTAGAACGTCAAGAAAACTGGACACTTTTTACGTTGGCAGAACGTTTTTGGGAACTTTCAGGGAACGTTCTTAGAACTTTTTTCTGTTAGCTGGGTGAGTGGATTCAGGTGTTTCATATAAGGAGACATCTAAAATTTTCTTGGAGGGGGGCCCGAGGACTGGAGTTGAAAATCACTGATTTATAATATGGGCACTTTAAAGGGGCCATGGAACAAGACTTTTTTAAGATGTCAAATAAATCTTTGGTGTCCCCAGAGCACATGTGTGAAGTTTTAGCTCAAAATACCAATTAGATAATTTATTATAACATGTTAAAATTGACACTTTGTTGGTGTGTGCAAAAATGTGCCGTTTTGGGTGTGTCCTTTAAAATGCAAATGAGCAGATGAAGTGCAAACACTGATCACAATGATGGTGGTTTGTTGCAATTGAAACTCAATTGTGCTGTAAATTATTTCTTTCTCCCTCTTTTTCTCTGCACTAAATGGCAGTGCGGTGATTGGATAGTGCAGATTAAGGGGGCAGTATTATTCTAATAAGAGCTCCTTATGACATCATAAAGAGGGCCAAATTTCAACAACCTATTTTTGTTTGTGCTTGTAGAGAATTTTCCAGTTTGGGCTAAATTTGCATTATTTGCTTTGTGCTTGGCTGACATATGGCATTTCTATGGCTTGCTTTGGTAAAGATCTGCAAAAGAGAAATAGACCACTCAAGTGCCATTATTCCATGACAAAGGTGGGCCAGATGAGAGTGTCAGATGTCAGCCAGATCTGGGACACAGAAATTTTGCTATCTGGGACTGTATGAGAATGGTGTGAATTCACTGTGATCTAGTGTGAACTCACGTGTTGACTGGGATCTCTAATGTGTTTGCTTTTGCGGCGGGTGGATCGGCATCAGAGGTGTCAAATCCATGTGCCAGGAGTAAAAGTCCTCCCCAGTATTTTGTTCCAATCACCTGGATTTGCTAATTAGCACAGTTTTTCAGCAGGAGGTGACCTCCTGGCTCGTTGGTGTTTTAAGCCCTCAACCAAGCCTTCAAGGCAGCGCTGTCTGGAAGGCACTCCCCATGCCCCGAGCGTTTCAGCCAATCACAGCACTGGTGCTAGATATCAAGCCTTTCGCCAGCTTCTGGCAGTTTGAGCTCACCGTTGGTCAGGTGAGTATAGTGTTGCTTTCGTCAACGAAAAGTATGACGAAATATCCTCGGCAACGAACCTTTATCACGTGACGAAAACGAGACGAGACGTAACGTAAATGCTGGTCATGTGACGAAAACTATAATAAAATGTATAATACAATATTGTTGACGAATAAAAACTAGACTAAAAGTGGTTTACTAAATAAAAACTATGCTAAAATGTGTCTTCATTTTCGTTGACCAAAACGAGACGAGACGAAATGTTATAACGTTATTTCGTATAGCCATCTCCTGGCACCCCGCCACGGCGCCACCTTACTGCAAATTATCATGTGTGTTCAATGGCGCTCTGCAAATCGATCCGCAAAAATACGTAAACGTACCACGAGAGCGATTAGAAAGCATGCAGAGCAGTCTGTTCTCGCGATGCTTTGATATCATACGCAATGCGTTTGCGCAGTAACACGCGACACGTCACGTTTGATGGCCAGCTGCTCCCGCGAATACACCGCAGCATCAAGTCTTCAAATGGAAATGAAAAGTCCAAAATGAAACCTGTGCATCGTTTTCAGGTGAGTTCACAAGCCTGTTAATATGTATAGCGTTGACTGCTGGCACCGCGAACTTATCTGTGTGATGTAAATAATATAACAATGTACCAGTTTGCATCTTCAATCGTTTAAATGACATGTGCTGCGTTGTGTTTTGAAGCATGGTAAATATATATATGCTAAAGACGTTGTTTTATAACTTATATGCTAACAACAAGGGTCTGTGTCCTTATTTATTATTTGAATTAACTAAACTTGCTTAACTGAATGCTTGAGTGTTAAATCAATCAAACAGCTGTATTATTTAGAACATAACCATACATACAAACTTTTGCTTTTGTTAATAGACATCTGATGTTTCTTAAAGCTGGCTTTTAATTTATTTACAAGAAAGATATTTAGTAATTCTCCAAAACTGCTTGGATTTATACTGACACGTAAAATTAGCTTTGTCACATTATAGTGCCATGATCTACACAAATACAGATATACTATATTGCATGTTTGTATAATTGTAGTTTGTGTTGCTGTCAAAATACAATTATAAATGATAACAATAGCATTTTAATAAAGTGCTATAGCATTTTAATAAAGTGCTATTCTCACACATAGCCTACTATAGTTGTGATTTTGTTGTTGTTTTTTAACTAAAGGTGGCACCACCGTAAAAGTCAGCTTATGGCACCCATCTGACCAGCAGTGGCCCTGTGTGTGTGTTTCTGCTTAGACTACTATGTTTTGATTATGTATTGTAGACTTTAATGTAGACTCTTTACCGACAGTCAAGTCACTCACTCAGAGGTTAAATAAAATTAAGTAAAATATATATCTTCAAATCAATTAAATTCCAATCAGAGCATCTTCCATGTCTGAAATGGATGTATTCTTATATCTATAAGGTATAATATAACAAAATAACTTTTTTTAATGGGTTTGGCTAAAAGAAAATTTTGGTTTTGTCTATACTACTGCTAGGTACTTATACTATATTGACTGGGTTAAATAGAATTCCATTACTAAAAAGAGACTAAAATACAATTTTCATTGACTAAAACTAGACAAAAAATATCACCAGTTTTCGTCTACTAAAACTAGACAAAAATAGTCAAGGATAATTCTGACTAAAATAAGACTAAAATGCCCAGACTTTTAGTCGACTAAAACTTGACTAGACTAAAAAGAGTATGAACTGACTAAAACTAATAAAAACTAAAATGTCAGCTTGACACAAAGACTAGACTAAAGCTAAAATTAAAACCACCGCCAAAAACAACACTAGGTGAGTAGTGCAGATATGGTAAGATAGGAATGTGACTGTATTTGAATTCAGCTCGAAATGTTTTGAGCATTTAAGGGACGTGTTACCGCGTTTTCATGTGTCTGTGGCACAACTTTTTTTGTGCTAGTTTCATTTATTGGTTGCTCAATTGTTTTTAGATGCTTAGATTTGGGGTTTTTGTCTGATTTTTAAACTGTTTTCAAGCAAGGATAAAGTTGCGTTTGGCATAAATGCGGATGTCATTTTAAGCATTGGTTTATTTGTCAGAATTTTAAATGGCTTTCGCTTGGAGTTGGGTAAGGGTGAGGATGTCATTTTATGTAACAGAAAGTTGTTCTAACCCCAATCACAAGCAACAATGGTAAGAAATTAGGAAAATCAATTGAGCAACCAATACGTGAAACTGGCATGAAAAAAAGCACCACAGACACGTGAAAACGTCGTAACACGTCCCTTAAACGCTTGAAACATTTGCTGAATTCAAATACAGTCACATTCCTATCTTACCATATCTGCACTACTCACCTGACCAACGGTGAGCTCAAACTGCCAGAAGCTGGTGGAAGGCTCAATATCTAGCACCAGTGATGTGATTGGCTGAAACGCTCAGGGCATGGAGAGTGCCTTCCAGACAGCGCTGCCTTGAAGGCTTGGTTGAGGGCTTAAAACACCAACGAGCCAGGAGGTCACCTCCTGCTGAAAAACTGTGCTAATTAGCAAATCCAGGTGATTGGAACAAAATACTGGGGAGGACTTTTACTCCTGGCACATGGATTTGACACCTCTGATCGGCATTTGACGTAGAGTTCTCAACGGGCCTGAAAATTACAACCCGACCCGACCTGACCCGGCCAGTTGCTTTTAAAGCCCGGACTCGATGTAACCCGACACATTAATGTGAAATATCTGTCCGAACCCGACCCGCGTCCCGATCCCACCGACCCCCCTTGCCTTTTTTTCATACAGGCTATTAAAATGACCAGCAGACGGGAATTCAAATCAAGCTTTGTTCACGCCGTTTAACAATACAAACAGCTGAAACAATAAACTTTAAATATAGGCTATATAAATATGCCTTAAATAAAAAAGACACAATAATAAATAAAAAGAACTCAAACATGTACCCAGCCAGCGGTTTCTCCTCCTGTAGTAGCAAGCAACGGTAAATTCACCTGCGGCAAGTTTACTTTTCTCCATCTCTTCTTCTCCAGGCAACAGGCGTGCACGCAGTGATAGCAATAAGCTCCGGGGCGGATCCGCAATGGATCCGCTCTGAAGCCGGCAACTCCGGTCTGGATCCGTTGCTGATCCGCCCCAGAGCTTATTGCTATCCCCTGCCCCACTCTGTGATGCACGTGGCATGCAGCAGCCAGACCAGACTTTCTTTACGGTGAACAGCAGTGATGATTAATATTTTTTTTTCACAGAGCGTAAAAGATTAAGCCCGAGGTCCGACTCGACTCATTTGTTTATATTTTTGACCCGAACCCGGTTCCCGTCGGGTTTGTCGGGCCGGCCCGACCCGTTGAGAACTCTAATTTAAAATTTTAATTTGATTTGAATTGAAACACTTTAGCATTAATAACGTAATCAAACTTGTCTACTTTGAGATGTAACGATAAATTAAGTTACTCATGTTCTTTAAGGATAATGTAAACAAAATGTCTGAAAGAAACCACATGGTTCAAAAGCAGAGATTTACAACCAATTGGAATTATCTTAATAGGTGAAACAATTTTATCATAACGTGACAAAATTATCTGTAGTGTTTTATTGCTAATGAATGGTGGTACATTAGACAGTAGCACTTTTTTAGATGTCATAGACAAGGGAAGTACAGGGATAAAAAGCACCTGAGTGACTATACCAGTTTCAACTACCTCGTTTGCTTTGTCAACAGAACTAAGAAAAACAACATTGGCACTGTTCATTTTCAAAGCGGACATAATGTTTTAATGTCCAACTACCTCTCCTATTGCTATACAACAATCCTCTACACTCACTGCAGCTGGTATCTTAACACCATGGCGATGCGTGAGTTTACTCAAAACTTGTGACTGCAGGGCCGCCATGCTACCAGTATCAAATACGGTAAAACGCGCCTCAGCCAAACAATAAAGAGAGAGAGAGAGAGAGAGAGAGAGACAAAAAATTTATTTAGTTATTAGAAGAGACCATATCTATCCACACTTATTCACAGCTGGAAAACAAATAAAATGTACATGACACATTGATTGACCCAATCAAAGCCTACCAGTTATATATTAGTGTTCCATCCTCACCAAGGGATGTTAAAGCCCCATTTACACACCGTTTAAACTCAAATTCGGGAGATATTTTGTCAACTGAAAAAAATTGTGCTCCACAATTACCCTGGACTCCACCAAAGCCATAATCAGCTGAAGAAGATTCACATTTGTTCCCTCATTTGCTAGCTTACGAGATTTCCAAATGGCTAACTTTGCTTGACCCGTTAAAAAGTTTGCCACAGTACATTGCTTCATAAGTGCCCTTGAGTATTTAAAACTGAAGTGCATCATGTGAAAAGCTTAACCCAAATTATTAAGAATTTTTTCCAGAACAGAAAACAGCGGTAGCAATCTGGTACATTCAGAGAAGACATGAAAAACACAGGGGAGAAACACAAAAAAAAATCACGCCTTCGGTGCACCCTCTTGGACTTGCGTCAAGGGTCCTTAGAGTCTGCACTACATGATGTCATCAAAGTGTGAACTCTGATGAGGTCCACAAGTACGGAGTGTGCCATTTGGGACAGGGCCTATGACAGGACGGCAGGATCAAGACGCATAATTTTTTCCCGTGCACAGTTCCAAATAGGAGTTTAACTTACCCAAACATTCTCAGGGCAGAAAGAAATATGATTGGTTCACAAAAACGACCAATCAAAATGCTCGTTACTGGTTAAGGCCTCAACGGAGCCTTAAAGGCAGCTTCTGCAGTGAAGCAGATCGAGCTCACCGTTGGTCAGGTGAGTAGCCCAGATATCCTTAGATAGGAATGTGACTGTATTTGAATTCAACTCGAAATGTTTCATGTGTTTAAATTTCGTGTTTCTGTGATTTCATGTGTCTATGGCATGACTTTTTTCGTGCCAGTTTCATGAGTTGATTACTCAATTGTTTTCTTACCACTGTTGCTTGGGATTGGGGTTAGAACGACCTTCTGTAACATAAAATGACATCCTAATCCAAACCCAATTCTAACCCCAAGCGAAAACCATTTTAAGAATCTGACGAATAAACCAATGCTTAAAATTAAAATCCAAACCTAAACCCAACTTAATCCTCAGAAAAAACATATAAATCAATACTTAAAATGACATCCTAACCCCAAACCCAAGCGACAATGATTTGGAAAAAGTGAAGTCATCCAGCAGACACGTGAAAACGCAGAAACACGTCACCTAAACGCTCTAAACATTTCGAGCAGAATTCAAATACAGTCACATTCCTATCTTACCATATCTGCCCTACTCACCTGATCAACGGTGAGCACAAACTGCTTCACTGCAGAAGCTGCCTTGAAGGCTCCATTGAAGGCTTAAAACACCAACAAGGTGGTCATTTTTGTGAACCAATCATATTTCTTTTTGCCCTAAAAACATGTTTGGGGAAGTAAAACTCCTATCTGGAACTGGTTTGAAAAAAATCAAGCGATCACGACAAAGAAGTTCAGAAGTCTGATTGTAGGAAGCTGTCATAAAGTTTACTGGTGCAATACAAAATACATGAATTTGCCACAGGGGGGCAACCTTCTTTAAAACTGTCTCATGTCTGACCCTAAAGTACACCTTCTTAGTAAGGATTAGAAATGAGCTACAGTATGGAGACAGAGACACATTTGAAGGAGCACTACAGTAAGAGACAGAGGTATATTTGTAGGTTTCAGTTTCTCAGTCATGGTTAAATTGGTGATTATTACTCTGCTATTTACAACATATGAATTTGGTAAGAACATTCATTGATTACAATTTAGTATTTGTTTTAGTTACTTAATACATGTTTATGATTAATATTTAAATATATTTCCACAGTGTGTTGGGCTGAAGACAGCGTTGAACAGCCTAAAACACAAATGACTGCAAATGAAGGAGATCAGATCACCTTAATGTGTAGTTATTCTACCACTACTACAAATGCATACTATCTCTACTGGTACAAACAGCTACCAAACACATCACCAACATTCATGTTGAGCAAATATTCATTTGGTGGAGGATCAACTGAGGAGGATTTGGCGAGATTTTCAGCAACACTGGATTCTACATTAAAATCAGTTCCTCTGATAATTCGGGATCTTCATGTGTCTGACTCTGCTGTGTATTACTGTGCTCTGCAGCCCACTGTGACTAAAACACATTCAACACTCATACAATAACCTTGTCTGAGTATTCATAAGTCTATAAACATTGAATTACTAACATTAAACAAGCAGTGTCTCTCATATATCAACGGAAAATGACTGTTTTTTATTTACTGATTTAAATTCAGTCCCAAAATGTACGTTATATGCCACATTAATACAGTTTGTCTATATGTCCTGTGAACTCATATTAGAATCAATCGAGATGTGTCATTATACGGAGCAGGTCAATTGTAAATTTGTTACACAATAATGTCAAATAATCTCTCAAGGAATTTGTACTTTGTGGTTTAAATGACTAAATATCACAAATGATCTAAAAGTTTCAAATAAACTGAAGAGAAACTCAACACATACAACATCTTCACCACTAGGGGGAAGCATCGCTTGAATTCAGAATTGAGGCTGCAACATTGTTTGAAACATCAAGAGATTAACAGAAACTCACATCAGATCATATAAGCTCTCACTCTCTGTGTGTTTTACTCACATCAACAATGACACAGTGGATGATTATCGCTCTTTTCTTCAGTGCTCATCATTCTGGTAAGAACATTCATTATTTACATTTATCTGTTTAATTACACCTGTGATAAATAAAATGATGCTGTAATTCTAATATGAACAAAGATCATCATTAATGTTGTTTCACATTTAATTTCAGGATGTAACTCTCAGGACAGTGTTGACCAGAAAACAAGATTTCAAACAGCTCTTGAAGGAGCAGCTGTAACAATCTCTTGTACATATAAAAGCAATGATCCAACTCTCTTCTGGTACCAGCAAAAAGTCAATGGATTCCCAAAGTACATGCTGAGCAGATATAGTAATGATGACAAAGAGTTCAAGGAGAGATTTAATGCAAATATTGACACATCTTCAAATTCATTTCCATTGATAATTCAGGATCTTCATGTGTCTGACTCTGCTGTGTATTACTGTGCTCTGCGGCCCACAGTCACTAAAACACATTCAACACTCATACAAAAACACTGAACAGCTAAATCTCTCAACACAACTGCACTAACTAAACAGCTGCAGGTCACTGATTTAATCGCCATATGAAATTAACCATGAACTGTCAACATTGAAATAAAACTGCACTGTAAAAAAAAATCCGTAGTTTTTACGGTGAAATACTGGCAGCTGTGGTTACCAGAACATTTCTGTAAAAATACAACGTAAAACCGTAAAAACAACAACACCACAGTTGTATGCATTACAGCGAACTTTTGTAAATTTTACAAATCTTACCTGTATACAGAATTTCTTTATTAACTGTTTAGAAACTCTTATTTTTTAATGGTATAATGCAGATGAGATTGCCAGACAACCACCTTAAAAATTATGAACATGTAAACAACTTTTTGTATTTCATTACCTAATATAATTTTATTCATTTTAATCTAGGTGATGGAAAAGACAGCTGCACAAAGAAACAAAGTTTGTTGTGAAATTATTACAAATTGTTTTCTAATTATCTACCAACAACTTGAAAATAGACAGTGAACATACACAAAGATTGTATCATACAAACAAATACAAAACAACATCAGGGTAAGTTTTCAATGGCTCAGTGTCTACATGAGTCCATTTTACAAAGTTAAAAAGTGACACTTAAATAATGACATGATGAAATAGAGAGCAGTCAAAACACAAGTACAACTGAACTACAGACAAAATCTTAGATGAACATTAACTGTATAAATATAACATATAAACACATTCAATCGCTCAAGATCTCACCAGATGAGAATTAAACACAAACACCATTAACATCCACACTTAATACAAACCAGTTTGACTTTATTTGGTTTGTTTGAAGTTACCATTATGGAGATCATTGTTTCCTTAAATGGGGCAGTTGGCTCGTAGGTGTTTCGGTTAAGCTTTCTCTGACTGTTAAAATAATGTGTCAATACACATAAGCTATGATCTAAGAAGCTGAAATAAATGAAATCAAGTGATGTTGGTAGAATTTTAATGATGGTCTAATCATCTTAAAGTTTACCAAGCAGGTGTTCTAAAAAAAACTCTAAATGTGAACATTAAGTTTTTTCTCTTCCCCATACAAATGTTTTCTTGTGAGATGATGTTACAGAGTGGCAATGGATTTAAATAATTAGACTTATAAACAGTAAAAATAATGTCAGACGATTCTGTGACTAAACAAAGTTAGTCTAGACATCAAGAATCAGCATACAAATCACAACAACGGTGACCCAAAACATGAAAGCTGCATGCCGCAATGCATGCTGGGTATTACCATAGTACAAACTTATCTGGCATGCATTGCACTTAATCTGAATTAGTTTTTTGATGGTCACCACTATTGAGCTTTGTAGGTTGAATCTTGATATGAATATGAAGTGTCAAAAAACCTTTTTAACCAGTCCCAAAACCATTACTTTACAAAACTTTTTCTAGCCCAACAGATATATTTGCAGAACCTACAAACACCAGACATTAAACCAATTTCTCTCTTACTATAACTACCAGTCAATCACAACTTTCATGTGGATAAATCAAACCACTTAACAATAAAGAAATGTTCGAGACTTGTTTTTACAACCCCTTTCATCATCAATAAGTGCTCTGTGTATCCCACTAACACAATTGACAAAAAGAAGAAGGAAGTAAGTAACCATTGAGGCTCAAGACCCCAACTAAAACAACCACTGATCACCGTAATGGTGACTTAAAACACAACATTTTTGATAAATCATCATCTAACCCTCTGTTAATTCTCAATAAGAGATTATGTAATTGTATGACAGAAATAAGTCAAACTGGTTTGTAATAAGTGTAGATGTTAATTGTATTTGTGTTTAATTCTCCTATGGGGAGATCTTGTCTCATTTTGCCTGTAGTTCAGTTGTACTTGTGTTTTGACTGCTTTCTATTTCATCATTAATGTTCATTCATCATGTCATTATTTAAGTGTCACTTTTTAACTCTGTAAAATGGACTCATGTAGACACTGAGCCATTGAAAACTTACCCTGATGTTGTTTTGTATTTGTTTGTATGATACAATCTTTGTGTATGTGCACTGTCTCTTTTCAAGTTGTTGGCAAATAATTAGAAAACAATTTGTAATAATTTCACAACAAACTTTGTTTCTTTGTGCAGCTGTCTTTTCCATCACCTGGATTATAGTGGTTTTCTGCATATATTAAAATATGAATAAAAATATATTAATTAATGAAATACAAAAAGTTGTTTACATGTTCATATATTTTTAAGGCGGTTTTCTGGCAATCACATCTGCATTTTACCATTAATAAAGAAGAGTTTCTAAACAGTTAATAAATCAAAGAAATTCTGTATACAGGTAAGATTCGCTGTTATGCATACAACTGTGGTGTTGTTGTTTTTACGGTTTTAAGTTGTATTTTTTACAGAATTGTTCTGGTAACCACAGCTGCCGGTATTTCACCGTAAAAACTACGGATTTTTTTTACAGTGTGTGCCCACAACAGGCCTTAACACTCTGAGGTCGCGTGCGGGCGCTGCAATCAATTTATTTTTCAATCACTTTGCAAAGAACTTAACTCTTTCGCCGCCATTGACGAGATATCTCGTCAATCAAGAGAAAACGCTTCCCTGCCAATGACGAATATTTCTGGCTTTCCGCAATACCGCTATTATACCCTTCCGCAACTTTTTAAACCTGGAAGTATAGCCCTATGGCAAGCGGCTGCATGTCCGTGTCTGTTTTAAAGATCGCTCTGAATGGGATCTCTATGAAAAGTCCGTGAAAAATTGAATTATCTCTATGAAAAAATTTACTTATCTCTAATTTTTGCTCAAAATGTGATGTTTTTGCAGAAACCTACACAGCAAAATCCCCAGTGTTAAATTAACACTGCTCGGTGTTTATATAATCCACACCAAGATTGGTGTTAAAAAAACACTAAATCAGTGTTAAAGTTAATAAGATAATGAAGTGATTGAGTCATTAATAGTGAACACCTGCTGGTCATTCCGTGTCAAATCAACTCAATTTTGGAATGGTTCCTGTCTTAAAAATTTTATTTTGTTGACTCTTTTTCTGGAGAAAGTAATACTAAAATGAGGAAGAAAGCCAAATTATTAAATGCAATAGATGAAATCACCATAGTTAAATGAACACTATCATTATCTCTGTTTGAAAACTAAAATTACAACTTGCTTGCAGAGTTGCATGGATGATAGGTTTAACATCTAAATAACTGCTGTAAATCTGGTTAATAAAGTAAGTCACCATTGCTCCGATTAGTGTTTCCTTTAGTTGGGTACTTGGGTCTTGAAGTTTAGTGTTAGTTTTCTTCTGCTAATTGGGGCAGTGTGTTTATAAAACACATCTGTTAAACCAGAGGAAGATGAGAGAAATTAAGTCTATAACTGTTACTATGTTTAATATTATGAAAGTATAAGTCTTGGGATTCAATGATATCATAAAAAAGTAATCACTGAATATAAGTGTTTAATTTATGTTCTGCCAATCCTGTGAGGCTCCTATGAAATCCAACAGTGCTGTAAAAGTCCACATACCCTGAAGAGTTAAATATTGTTAACCCAAATCTAATCTGTGGTGTAAGTCAGACACACTGAGACATCAACAATCAGCCTATAAAACACAATCATGGTGACAAACAACAACAAAGCTTCATGCCGCAATGCATGCTGGGTACCAGGATTGTAGAAAACTCATTCATAAATCCCATCATGCATTGCAACATGACAAAAATTTAGCAACTTTCTAACCATTAATTGTCACCATTGTTGAGATTTGTATCAGAAATCATGAAGTCTCTCTTAAGCAAACAACAACAACAACAAAAAACACACTAAAGCATTACGGCAGCCTCATTCAATATCATTTGCGTAGAGATTTTTATATGCCTGTTTCTTCATAATTAGTTTGTGATAAAATGTTTCAATGATTTGTAGAGTGGAATATAATAAAAATAAACTGAGAAGGTCTGGGAGGTTTTCCCACTACATGAAGCAATGAACAAGTGGTCTTACTAAAACATTGTTGCTATTGCTAAAAGAGGAGAGGTAGATCAGTGAAGGTCAAGAGACAAATGCCTAACTAAAGGAAACACTAATCACAGTAATGGTGACTTCAAATGAACGGTTACACTTTATTTTGATAGTCCACTTTAGACATTTTACTAACTATAAATAACTTTGCAACTACATGCCAACTACCTTTCAATAATTTGCAACTATACGTCAACTAACTGTCATTAGAGTATTAGTAGACTGTAAGTGTTGGGGATAGGGAAGAGGTTTGGGTTAGTGGAATAAGTTGACATGCACCTGAAAAGATACTTATAGTCAGTTGAATGTCTGTAGAGATATCATCACAATAAAGTGTTAGTAGATATTAAGCAGACAGTCTACTAATTCTCTAAAGATTGATAGTTGATATGTAGTTGCAAAGTTACTTATAATTAGTAAAATGTCTAAAGTGGACTATCGAAATAAAGTGTTACCAAATGAACTCATAACAAACACAAACTTAAGATTTAATGTGATACATTTTGTGATAAATGTCTTTTTGACTTGTGAGACATCACGTCAGAGAGAAGATTTGTCTTCTAAATCACGCGTGTGGATACTGGAATAGTTGAGCACTTGTATTTTGTTCTGACAGTTGTTTAGAGGTTAAACTTATCCATTTAGAAAATAACTCTGCAAGTTAAAAAGAGATGCTGATAGAGAGGCAAACGTGAAAGATTGCAGCTTTTGGAGGCATACACCCAACAGTATTCATCTATTGCATTTAATAATTTGTCTTTCTTTATTATTTTAGTATTTTCCCCAGAAAAAGAGTCATCAAAATAAAAATTTAGAGACAGGAAAATGTCCAAAATGTAATTGATTTGAATGACCAGCAGGTGTTCACCATTACTGTCTTAATCATCACTTCATTATCTCATTAACTTTAACACTGATTCAGAGTTATATTTTTAACACCAGTCTTTTTTAACACCGATCTTGGTGTGGATTATATAAACACCAAATAGTGTTGATTTAACACTGGTAGAGTTAATTTAACACTGGGGATTTTCCTGTGTACCCATATTCAAGAGCTGATTACAAAAGAACTACTGATGGTAGGATGAAACGTTTTTTTTTTTTGTTGTTTTTTTTTTTTTAAAGCAGAGGGTCTGTTCTTTCATTTGGTATGTTTATATATTTAAAGAAGAACATTTTCTGGAAGGCATTAAACTTTTGTGAAAATCATGAAAAACGCTGGCACTGGCTGGCAACTTAAAAAAAAAACGCTGGCGGTGAAAAAGTTAAATTACTCTGCTGATTTTGGACATAGAGATATGATTTATACATCATTTAAAACATTAAAGTGTATAGTTTTTTGTCGACTCCCAAAAAAAACAGAATGTTGTGCTTTTTGCAAAATTAATGAATCCTTGTAAATATGGAGATGGAAATAAAGCTCCTGAATTCAAGAATAGATTTTACTCCAGACTTGATTCTTCAGCACAAACAGTGCCACTGACAATTCAACATCTACATGTCTCTGACTCTGCTGTGTATTACTGTGCTCTGCAGCCCACTGTGACAACATGATATTCAGTGCTTCAACAAAAATCTGTACTTACAGCATATTTACCAAACTCATAACTCAAATCCATAAAACCAAAATATATATGTAATTGTTGACAATGACCTGCATGCATGCTCTTAAAACACTTGTGTTAAAATCTTTCTAATTTGAAGAGAATATATAACTATCACTGTATATTGAACAACTTCAGTGTTTCTAATGTTTACCACATGGAGGCGACTTGTCAACAAAATACAGCTCAGTTCTTAATGCATCAGTGCTTTGTCTTTGCTAGGATTACAGCAATATTTTAACATTAACTAATGACAAACATTCATAAATCATAGTTAAAATTAATTTAAAGTTTGCATTTTAAATGTTTAAAAGTTACTGTACAATATACTTACATTAACAAATGGTGAAGAATCTTAGTGTTAGTTTCATTAATAAAATCTATCAAATCACTGTAAGCCTACTGTTAGTTAAATGATTTATTTCATATGTATGGTTTTTAGATATAATATATGAGATAAGGATAAAGTGTTAAATATCATTTGTGAGAACTGTGAGGATGAGGAGGAGTTTATTACACAACAGCATAGATACAGTGGATTATCAAACTCACACTCAAGTCTGTGAATCAGCTGATGTTTGTGTCTCCTGTTCAAGCCATGTTTATTGTACCAAAATGATGATCTATATTATTATATTTCTCTCATTAGCTGAAGGTAAGAAATTGATGCATTTTAAAAGGGTGCTGTTAATAAAATGGGAACATACAAAAATTTTAGTTTATGATTGTTTATCGCCCTTCTTTTATGTCTCTCTTTCAGGTAACAAAGCTAATATCATCAGCCCACACAGCAATAGTAAATATGCTGTGGAGGGAGACATTGTGACTCTCTCTTGTAACTACACTGGATCTGTTCGTGCTCTTCACTGGTATCGCCAATATAAAGGTTCATCACCACAGTTTCAAATACTGGATGCTTATGGATCAGTGACTGAAGCTGATCCTCCAGTTCCTAGACTCTCTATTTATCACAGAAAAGATGACAACAGTGTGGATCTGAAAATAACATCTGCAGTTGTATCAGACTCTGATCTGTATTACTGTGCTCTGGAGCCCACAGTCACAGGAAACACAACAACAAATACAATATGACTGAGACTTAAGGGGGTCGCACACAGGATGAGCAGCTCAGCGCTGCGCCGTTCTAAAAAACTCAAGCACATTGCTTTATATGAGTATAGCCCCACAGAGCGCCACTCACATAGTTTAACATTAAATAACATCATATTTGTCCCAAATCATTAACGATTAACATTGGCTGCTAATGTATATTTTGCATTTTGAAGCAGACACTATTTGATAAAGCTTGCGCTATTTAATGTGCACTTCCGGTTTACGATACCTCCGAGTGACGCGAAGCTGCGCGTCTGGTGTAAGACCCCCTTGAGACAGAAAATATTAAAACAGAATCTGTTTTATCTTTTTCTATGATTAACAAACGCTCACACAATCTGACACTTATTTAAAATTTACAAAATATAAAAAGTTGTATGTAAGTAAGAAAGGAATGTATATTACATTACTCGTTTTAAGCAATGTCAGGTTTGTTATTTTGAGATTTATAAAAACACATAGGATGGGTTGCACCAACAAGGATTAAATTAGGCAGAGTTTAGAGCTAATCTAGGGTTTGTTGATCTCAGTTTAATTTTAATTTGAGTTGTGTTGCACCACTTAAATTTAAACACAGATTAACAAATCTTAGATTAAAACTTTAAACTGTATTAAACCCTTCATCTGCAATTTATTTTGTCCGCCATGCGGAATTTTCCGGTGTAATTAAACAGCAGCAATGTTGACGTTGTCATTCAAAAAGGAAATAAACAGTTTATGCAAGCAAAGGTAAAGTAATTTTGTATCACCTACATACACCGTTAGGCTAATCTAAAGGTCTGATTAAAAAAAAAACATTGGACAATCTTTTAAAACAATAGTATTGATTAACAGATCAGGAGAAATTGTGACAGGAAATATCGCGAAGCTCAGATATTGTGATATAATGAACAAGATGTGTCGACGCATTTGTCATGAAGCGCCACCGTGTGTCCGTTCATTCACTGCCCTGCATCTGACTGGCGCGCGCGTGACAGAGGAGAAGCAAATTTGAGCATCGGTAGCTGCCACCGGTGCTGTTAATAATCTTTTTGAGCCAACAAACTCACTTTCTTGAGACGTTATAATAAACGCATCTTTGAATAGCGCCACCACGCTTGCGGTATGTGTTTCAAATCATTTAGCCAGACATTTAATTGTTAAAAAACATATTTAAACCTCCTCATATGCAAGTTTAAAGTTAATCCCTCACTTAGATTCAAAACAGAGTTTAAAGTAATAGGGCAACAGGATTAAAGATAACCTAGGTTTACTTTAAAATTTAAACCTGGATTAAAATGACAGTTTAAATGTAACCCTGATTATTTTTAAACAGGTTTAAAGTTTGGTCCAATAGAATTATTAAATAAGCTTTGATTTAAACCAGATTTAGGCTTAAGCCTTGTTGCTGCAATCCACCATGTAAACTATTGAATCTATCTCTGACATCATGAATCGGTCTATGAATCTCATAAATTGTGATGATCAACAAAAGAAAGCTTCATGCTGCAATGCACTGGGTATCATAGTATTAAATTAATTTATAACTCCCAGCATGCATTGCAGTTGATTGTTATATTTTAATTTGTTTGATGATTATCACTATTGTTGAGATTTGAAGGACATGTAATGATGTCTGAATATGTCAGCATTCTTTCTGCTTACCTTGCCGCAGTGGATTTACAAACCAGAACAATTGTAATGGTAAAAAATGGATACACATCATCACGTAAAACAACTCTTCAACATCTTGACATCTTCACAAAAAGCAGTTTCAACTTAACTTTGAAATACATCTTACTTTAGTGCACATGCATTTCTATTTAAAAGCATAAAACACTAAAATAAAAAAAAAAGATTTAGTTTAGTGAATGTCAAGAGTCAAGGACCCAACTAAAGCAAACACTGATCACAACAATGGTGGTTTGTTGAAATTTCAATATTTCAAATTTCAAACAAAATATAGTTATAGTCAAAATATAGTGTTAAATAAGAAATAAATTAAAAAGCAAAAACCTGTTACTTGATGCTACAAGGTTCATTGTGATGTCACACAATTTTTGTTGTTCACGTTCCAGTAACCACACCCACACTATTAATACACAAAACACAACATCACTAAGAGAGAAATTCATGAATCTTCCAGCTACTCTCACAAATACATTCAGTTTATAATGACTTTAAACATTAGCACGTATCCATGTCCACGCGCAACCGTATTCAAAAGGTGATGCCACGTGAGTGGGTTAGCTTATGAAAACATGACGAGACTAAAGTAAGTTTCTAAATAATAATGCTAATCTTATTTTGACTTGAACATTATTGGCTTCTGTAGATGTACATCAGAAACATTTTGTGCAAAGCAGGGAAAGGGAAGAAGAAAGGAGAGATGATGAATTTAAGGGAGGTAAGACAACTGCATCCTCACCCTGTCAGGTCTCAAACATTAGAGGAAAAATCTCAGGAAAACCTCTTGTCAAGTCTATAGAATTGCATTGTTGCTGAGAAAATCAACAGATGTATGTGTTAGACTGTTCTGTATTTTCAGATATGAAATGAATATTTAGTTTACTAATATTTAACTCTAGGACACTAACTTACATAACAGTTAGCAGTAACCATGACTGAGATTATTTAGTATAGCAGTCATTAAAATGACTGGTTTCTTAAAATATTATTGTAAAAATAAGTTATTAATCATTGCCATCATTGTATAATGTAGAAAATATTTCTCTGCTATCATTATTTCCAAACATGTTATGCCATATATGCCGCCAAACATGTTAATAATGTTCGATATGATGAAGATTGGCCTCTGCCTACACTTGTATACATGTATCTTTCGCAGTAACTGTTGCACTGTAGAATAGTGGGTTAAGCAGAGGACATTGTATAGAAGTGTTGCACACTTCTTGCACACAGCAGGCTTTCAAAAAAAGTCAGCAAAAAATGGGGGGCCTGTGCCCCAGTAGAGCTTAATGTCTAGCAACGCCCATGGTAACAGCTATGAATTTAGGAGGTCATTAACGTTAAATCTCATGTACATTTTAATTCAGCTGTAATTTCTAGGATTTGGGAAAAGCAGTAATCAATAGAGAAACAAGAGAAGATAAATGTTTGTTGTGCAGTCTACAATAAACAATGACTCTCTTTTCAAACAACAAATCTCTCTTTTCCATTGTTTGAAATGATCTGAATTCACACCAACACACCTTCTGGAAATAAAACAAGCTGAATCTGATTGGTTTAACTGCATCTGATGGCACATATGTATCCAAAAAGTAATCCTAGTTTTATCAGATTTGGCCCTGGTACACAGGATGATTTTCAAATCTTAAATGATTTTAAAACAGCAGGATATAACAACAGTTTCAATTGATTTTTAACATTATAATCCTCCAAATGTGCACACTAGATGATTCGAAGAGCAAGACCACACACATCTGTTGACTGTAGTAATGATTTCACAGTGACACAAGATCACAAAGAAACTCACGTGATCAGACTTCAAAAGAAAAACAAATATGCAGGATGATCGGATGTCCATCTTCTTGCTTGAAATATTATAAAGGTAGACGTACTTTGCCATAGTTGTACAAGTACAACTTCAGTTTCATGACATGTAATGATATATGAATTATAACTGAATGCAGAGGTGTCAAATCCATGTGCCAGGAGTAAAAGTCCTCCCCAGTATTTTGTTCCAATCACCTGGATTTGCTAATTAGCACAGTTTTTCAGCAGGAGGTGACCTCCTGGTTCGTTGGTGTTTTAAGCCCTCAAACAAGCCTTCAAGGCAGCGCTGTCTGGAAGGCACTCCCCATGCCCCGAGCGTTTCAGCCAATCACAGCACTGGTGCTAGATATTGAGCCTTCCACCAGCTTCCAAGAAGTCCTCGCTGCAGCTTGCAGCGCGATGACGTAGTGGATTAATCCAGTACGTAGTGGATGTTCAAACACGCATGCGCAGTAAATATAAATCCAAATCCAGTACGTACTACGTAGTGGATGCTGTAATACACATGCTCGGTTGTGTGTATTTGAACACAAACATTAACACATTCGCCGTGATAATGCCGATAAACGTATTTGCTGTGATCCTAGCTTAGTTAAGAAGTCATAAGTTTACGTGGATACCCACGTGCAAAATAATACCATGTTTTCGCGTGTTCAGTGCAGTTATTATCACATAATTCATCCCTAAAAGCTGATCGTATTGGATGAGTAGGCTACTGTAAACTCATATTACATTTTTAGCATTGTGTAATGTATTATCTTAACATGTGGCGTACACAGCCGGTATTAAACAATCATCTTTAAACAAGATAAGGTATATTAGCAATGATATGCAACGTTTTAATTAATAATTTATTTGAGTGTTATATTGGAGTTAATAAAATTTATATATATATAAATATATATTCATATTCAAGTTATTTACTGTTAAATCGAAACAAAAATAACTTGTCATTAATTTAAGTTGTTTATTTATTTAACTTTTACCCCACAGCTTATTCAATTCACTGATGATCGGTGAGAGATTAATGAAATCTGATTGGAACAAAATACTGGGGAGGACTTTTACTCCTGGCACATGGATTTGACACCTCTGACTGAATGTATATTCATGTTTCAGATATAAAAGCAAACAACATCTGGTTGGTAAAGTTTGCTCGCTCTCATTGGTTATTGCTGGTATCCTGTCAGAGGCGGCCTGATCAAGAGTTAAAATATCAAACATGTTTTGTGGAGAGTACACTTCACTAACCACACCCACCTACATCATAAAATGCAACATATCTCTACATATTTCACTAAAATACTACAAGACGCCACAATTTTATTTCACATTTAATTCACCATATACAGTAAAGCCACAATCAGTGTAATATATCAACAAACATATACACAACATACACAATATAAACATAACATCTATCTAATAGTATTACAAACACAAAGTTAACTGTACTGTATTTAATCTGAACTGTTAACATGGAGACACAGATGACTTTACTCATGATTCTCACTGCAGTTTCAGGTAAAAAATACTTTTATCTCATTACAAAGTAGCAGTTTGAGCATCAAACAGATGTGATATTTTTATTAAAACAACTCTAAGATTGCAGTATGTGATATGGAAATATAACAAATTTAATTTCAGGTGCATTTGCTGATAACATTGGACCAAGAGAAGAAGAAACAAATATAAACAGAAATGAGGGAGAATCTGTGACAGTGAGCTGCACATATGATACAACCAGCAATAATGTTTGGCTTTACTGGTACAGACAGCATCCTAACAGTGAACCTCAGTATTTACTGTATGAAGGTGCTCGATCAGAAAGCTACCAGCATATAGCAGACCAGCGGTTTAAGTCAACAACATCTCGATCATCCACTGAACTCATTATTGACAGTGTAACTCTGTCAGATTCAGCTTTATATTACTGTTTTCTAAGAGTTTCAGCCCAGTGATACAAAATACCTGAGAGGCTTAACAAAAACTCAATGTGTCTTTAACAGTCTTTAATCAAACCACGTCAAACCACTATTAGGTTTTGTAAACCACAGCTCAAAAAATAAGAGTATGTGGTCACACCTGTGAATTTGAGAGGTTATAAGGTTATGTGCGTTATTTTGTGTGTGGTTGTTAATGTATACAGGTATATGTATAAAATTATATATGTGTTATTTAACTGTCTCAGAAATTAGAATCTGACACATCATCATTTTGACAACAATGTATGCCCAGATAGCATGCAACAAATAAAACAATGTTAAAAATTGTTGATTTTTCAATGTTTATACCATTGAATCAATATCACATTTGCACCCTCCATTAATATTGAAAAATATTGAAATTTCAACAAATCACCATTATTCTTATCAGTGTTTGCTTTGTCTAAGCCATTTTTTAACTTTCTTTTTTTAGCGTTTGAATGTTTTTATGTAGAAACACACATGCATTAGAAAAGAAAGGTGTGTTTCAAAGTTAAATTGAAACTGATTGCTTTTTGTGAAAATGTTAAAATAAGATAAATTTAAGCAGTTTTACATAATTATGTTGATCCATTTAACACACTTATAATTGTTTTGGTTTGTAAATACACTGTGACAAGACAAACACAAAAGATACTGACACATTCAGACATCATTACTCATCCTACAAATCTCAACAATGGTAACAATCATCAAACAAATTCATATAAAACAATCAACTGCAATGCATGCTGGGAGTTATAAATTAGTTTAGTACTACGATGATACCCAGCATGCATTGCAGCATGGAGCTTTCTTTTGTTGATTGTCACCATTGATGAGATTCATAGACCGATTCATGATGTCAGAGATAGATTCAGAAGTATAACCTTTTAAATGTGTTTTTATATTTCTCAAAATAACAGACCTGACACTGTTTCCAACTACACTAGTCAACATTTGGAGTGGATCAAAACCTTTCCTAAAAGTTGTCTTAAAACCAATACCCAATATCCGTTCTTGGGCCTCATTTATAAAGCGTGCGTACGCACAGATTGATCGTAAAGTGTGCGTAGGCAAAAATCCACGGCAAAGTCCGTATTTATAAAAACTGTCTTTGACGTGGAAAAGTGCTTAGCGCCACGTCAGGGTCTGAGCAGACGTACGCTCTTTTGCTTGTCTGATTGCTGCAGGTTTTTGGAAATATAAGCCATTCTTGCTGTTTGAAAATGGGTTTAAACATTGACAACGCTTAGGTTACTCACGTAACCCCGGTTCCCTGAAATAACGGGAACGAAGCATTGCGTCAGCTGACGCTATGGGGGGAAACTCCTGTTTACTCCGTGACTGAAGCCTATTGGTTAACGTCTGTACAAAGTACAGACCAATGACGTTTGAACCCGCGCGCGGGAGGAACGCGTCCTTATATAAGCGCGGTTCAATCGTCAGGAGCTCATTATTATTCGACTGAAGCGCGCAGCCAAATAACACTCGCTGCGTAGACGTTTGTAGCACGGCAAGAGACGCAATGCTTCGTTCCCGTTATTTCAGGGAACCGGGGTTACGTGAGTAACCTAAGCGTTCCCTTTCAATACGGTTCACTTCGCATTGCGTCAGTTAGCTGACGCTATGGGGGAACGTAATCCCATCACGCCGTGCATACACAACGTACTGAAGTGCCTTACCGGAGAGACACTGCGTGTGGCCCTATACCCGGCATATTCACAGCTTTAAAAGCAAATGTGTAAGCACCATATAAATTGTTGACGCGCACACGGTGGGGTTTAAACGCACCGGGGGCACATAACATAGCACAAGACGGCGAGGTACCGAGCGCGCCGTGGCTGTGCGAGATAAGTAAATTCAGAGTCACGTTGGTGAGCTCGCTGAGCGCACCGTGGTGTACACATAAAACGCATGAGCGTGCATGATTGAGCCGAGAGAACCTGCGCTCGTAGGGCAGGGATGTCTAAGCTGTACAATCTGACAACGTAGACGGCGAAGACCAGCCGGCCGCGTAGCAGATATCAATATAGATATAGATACCCCTGTAGACCAAGTTCATGAAGAAGCCAAACTCGCACAGAGTGGGCTCTATATAGGACATAGCTCATAGAGGGGCGTGAGCCAGTGCGATGGTTTCAACGATCCATCTAAATAACCACTGTTAGCAACAGACATACGTAGTGAGTGATCTGCGAAGCTCACGAACGGTCGATCTGACTATAATATGCGGCAGAACGGTTCGTAGCGTGGGATTATACAGATACCACAATAGTGTGAACCCAGGTGCACCCTCGAGCGCATCGGGATGCATATAGGTAGTATTATAGTGCACAGATCGGTGAGCTTTCCAAGCGCGCCGTAAATGTGTATTGACTATAAATTGCACGGGCACAGGTGAACACTTGAATACATCGTGAATGCATATAGATGAATCAGAGTGTTATAATGCACAGGCCGGCAAGATTCTCGAGCGCGCCGTCATGTGTTCTGATAATAAATTGTGCGCACACGGGTGAACTCTTCAGTGCACCGTGAATGCGTATAGATAAATCAGTGCACAGAACGCGCCGTGAATGTGTACAGATATGATTGATGAACGTAACGGTGGGCACCCAACGCACCGTGAACGTACACAGATGAACAACAATGTATGTGTCACAAAGCATAACACAGCTGTGTATACAGGTGAGCTTTCCCAAGCGCATCTTATTGTATACCAAAATGTTATAGCGTGTACATGTGAGCTTCTCTAAGCGCACGGTGGACGCATATAATTAAAAACCATATCGTGCATACAGGTGAGCTAATGGGCGCACCTTTAATGCAACAAACCTCAGTAGTGCGCGAAGCAGTGATGTCGAAGCTGTAAACTGACAACGTGGACGGCGGGGACCAGCCGGCCGTGTCACAATTGTCAAATGAGAAACCTCTAAGACCATGCCCATACTCTAAGACAAGTGAGCATAATTGTCACGGGAGGTGATAACGTCAACGATCCATAAATAGCCTGTATTGACAGGTGCTCTAGTGAGTGATCTGTGACGCAGATGAACAGCTGATCGTCTGATGTACGTCAGACGTATGTGTCATACAGGACCTTGGACAGTTCCAGAGCGCTGTGCCTCGGGCACCGTCCGCATCTGAGAAATGACAGGCTTATGAATAAAGTGAATGGCCAGCCGTAAAAGCATGGTTCGCTGTTACCGCCGCCGTCCGCATCTGAGAGATGACAGGCTTGTGAATTAAATGAATGGTCGGTCGTAAAAGCGTGGTTCGCTGTTATCACGGCCACATAGATATAGGTAGGGGAGAGAGCCGCCGTGCCTCTGTAGTGAGGAGAAAAGTGTTCCACCGGCGATTCGCGGGGGGTTTTGACTTTCAAATGTCACTAGACAGAATGGATCAGACTTTGCATAAGGACGCCTCGTGAAAAGGGTCCTAGCAGCTTGTGTCAATGTGTCATAAGGCACGTAATGTAGGTCGTGTCCCACGGATGCCATCTCCGCACGCCCATCGTAATGGGTTAATATTGGTAGTTTAAGCATGAGATGCGTATCACTCTGATTGAACATAGCTTATAAAGCGATGCAATGAGTTTATAAAGGAGATGACTCGTCAGCTTGTTCAGGGGGCGAGATCTCAGTCTGGTTCGGTAAATAATGAAACCACCGTAGATTGCCCGACCGCATTATCACAATAACACGGTCGAGAGTTCTGCAGTGCTAAATCATCCTCTTAATGTACCGTATTCACAGTACAAGGTGATTTATATGAGACAAACGGCGTTCCACGCGCCGAAGGCTGATTGCCGTCGTAAAGCGTGTTCAACCCACAGCAAATGCTGGGCTAGCTCGTAATGACAGCACTTCATGCAGCCGTGTGTAACTTAAGCAAGCTTCCCGGCCGTCAGCTCGGGGCGGGACCTTTGCTTAGTCAAACTGAAGTGGACTTATGAACAGAATGCCACGATATTCAGCTTTCTGAGGCTCGTTAGAGGGGTACGTGTGCCCGTCTTAAACGAGATGCCGCGCGCGTCTGACTGTGCGCGCGCTTTAAGCTTTGAAACTTATTGTGGCGGGTAGCAAGCTCACTTGAGGTTGATATTACCCTTAATATCTCCGAGTATTGGAGCGGAGGTGTAAGCGTCTTCGGATCCGCTAATATAAATCAGCTATATGGCCGAAAAACGTCATAAACCGCTTGGCTGTAAGCCTTTGAGTGGCCGTCCGGAGAGGGCGCGATTCAAACGCTTGGAGCCATGCAAAAGTCTGAGGCTGTCCTTCCTCTAGGAAGAGAGGATAACAGCCGTAAGACCGTGCTCGTTTGCGCCATCAGCATCGTAGCGGAGAAACTGAGGTGGGCTGCGAGCGAATTTGGCAGAAAAGTGTTAGAGACACCGTACAGTCGTGGGGTGTCAATACACAGTATATGGCCAAACCGGGGTTTTTTCGGCTAGCGTCGATAGAATTATGGACAGCGGGCCGTGTGTGCGTATTACTGAATGCTTATCAGTAAGGCGATAAAGTGTTTAGAGACACCGTACAACCGTGGGTGTCAATACACAGTATAGTAAGCACGGAAATTACTCTTTTTAGAGGAATTAAATACCGTTCGCCACTATAGTGAGGTCGCATAGCCGACAGTATTACACAGTATGTTTGGATAAACAGCACACAGAAAACATTTCAGGGCAGTCCAGCCGAGGCGCGACATAACCCCTTTTTTCCCAGACAGTTTCGTTCTCTGTTGATGCAGCTGTGCTGCGGAGACCAGAGCTCAGCCGTTCAGGTGCACAAGCCTCAGTAGTGACGGTGACCGAACGGCTCACGGAGCAGAATAGTATGTCTAGGTGGTTTAATGTCAGACTGAACCCATCGCAGAGAGGAAGTCTGCCGTGAGGCCCGCGGTTTTGCCGTTTATTAAAAGGGCAGAAAAACCGGGTATATATATAAGAATGTACCAATATTCAGCGCACTGATATAGGACGGGACTGAATAAAGGGAGGTATTCGGGCCTCAGTATATTATAAACAAATTCGTTCTGCCTCTGATTCCGTCTAAACCAGAGAGAAATTACCAGGCAGACGAAGAATGAGCTATCTGAAGTGAGATCGGCTCAGGCCAGTAAAGCTCTATAAAAAGTGTTTTAGCGTTCCAATAGAGGCGTGTCCGCCTTATCGAGCAGACGAATGAGATCGTGCCGCTCCAGGAGGGGAGGGGCATGAAGCTCTCTTATAATGAGTGTTCTTGGTGCTCCAATAGCGGCGAATCGGCCCTATCGAGCAGACGAATGAGATCGCGCCGCTCCATGAGGGGAGGGGCATGAAGCTCTGTAATCGTTGAACACTGGACAGCTGCATTTAGAGGCAGCGAGCCGTAATACCGCGTGCTAGCTAAGCCGTTAAGAGACCTCACCACTGTGGGGAAAGGAGCGAGGGACTCCGCGAGCGTGGAGCACGAGTGGCTGTGCTATGACAGAGACAGGGGCAGACCGCCCGTGTTTGCTTGTCGTATGCATCTATCCAGGTCTACGGTTCCCCGCTTGTTCATCTCAACAAGAGAGGAACGGCAGAGGGGAGCAGCAACACAGACAGAACAGCCATGCGTCGTGACGGTATCACCCGATGCACTCGGGGGATTAATATATGTGCCAGAGATCTCGCCACTGAATGTGAGAGGAGCGAAGGGACTCTGTAAGCATCAACGGTTGCGGTGTGACAGAACACAGGGGGGGTTAGTCCGTGTGTGCTTGTCTATGCATCCATCTAGTCTCATGGCTCGCCGTGTGTTCATCCCGGCGAGAGAGGAACAGCAGGGGGAGCACGAAACATGGATAAGACAACCAAAGCATAAGCGCGGTCCCGGCGTGGGAGGTGCCAGACCGGTAACGCGCTCGGAGGAAATTCATAGCAGAGAGGCTCACCGAGCCGCTGTGCTGGACGCTATTACAACAGCGCCTGCTCTTTTAGCTTATAGCTTTATATTAAAAATATTGATCTTACCGGGCGGCCGCAGGGGAGACCTCGTCAGGCGTGTGTCCGCTGCACAGGGCTCGTACCACGGCAAGCGAAGGCTATCTTCGGTTCTCGGCCGGAAAGCGGCAGGGGAAGACGCTAGACCTGGACTCTGCTATCTTCGGTTCTCAGCCGGAAAACGGCAGGGGAAGACGCTAGGCCTGGACTCCGCTGCAGGGCTTTTGTCAACGGCGAGGTAAGGCTTCTTCTTTTCTTCGGAGCAGCGAGAGGTTCGCGCTGAAGGAGAAAATAATGAGCTCCTGACGATTGAACCGCGCTTATATAAGGACGCGTTCCTCCCGCGCGCGGGTTCAAACGTCATTGGTCTGTACTTTGTACAGACGTTAACCAATAGGCTTCAGTCACGGAGTAAACAGGAGTTTCCCCCCATAGCGTCAGCTAACTGACGCAATGCGAAGTGAACCGTATTGAAAGGGAACCGCTCTTTTATATGTCTGACATTAATTACGCATCATTTAAAGGCGGAGATCTGAAACGGCTCGGCTGCGCACACAAGTTCAAGTTCATTTGCGATTTATGGATTTGAAAGAGGTACGTGCGTTTTCTGCACGTACGTTCGGTTTATGAATCACACGTACGCATTTTTGTTAAATGATCGTAAGATCAAATGAAGGATGGTTTTTACGCAGCATTTTATAAATGAGGCCCCTTGTCTTAAAACAACTTGGATGAAAGTTTTTGATCCACTTCAAATGTTGACTAGTATAGTCCTGTAGTATCTATTTTTTACACATCTTTAACAGTGTTTCATTAATATTATTTAGGTATATCTACAAGAATTAAACTACTTGGTAACGTTAGATGTTCTTTTTTTGCCATAGCAGATGTATTTTAAAACACTGCTTCAGCAGCCAGGAGTCAAGGGCCCAACTAAAGCAAACACCGATCACGGTAATAAATGTTTTTCAATATTAATGGAGGTTGCGAACGTGATATTGATTCAATGGTATTAACATTGACAAATCAACGATTTTTAACATTTCAATGGTTGCATGATATCTGGGTGCTAAAGCACATGATCCACACAGCTGACATGTTGACAAGAGGAGGAGTTTAATACAAACTGAAGTGAGTAAAACATTAAACTGTATGTAAAGCACCAGATCTGTGTTTAGCTTTTCATTGCTTGTTCATTGTAAGTAAACAGTAAAGATGTTTATCTATATTATTATACTGCTGTCATCAACTGAAGGTATAATATATATATATATATATATATATATATATATATATATATATATATATATATATATATATATATATATATATATATATATATATATATATATAAATAATTTGTGTTGTTAATATTTCATTTTTATTTCAGTGTGCACTGACTTTATGTTTGTATGTTGTAATGCGTGTTTGTATTGATTTTAATTACAGTACGTTCATTGTTAGCAGGTGATCTCACTAACCACACCCACATAACAGATGTAGTTGTAAATGTATGTTAGGGAGGAGCCTAAAAATTCAGGCCTGTCAATCATTAATATGAACGTATATTAGGCAGCATCAAAGCATCTGCATCCAGCTGCAATTCTTCCGGCATCCCTCCTCCTCCCCATCTCCTCCTTTACTGCCCTCTACTTCCTCTGTGCAGTTCTGTTGAAGGAGGGGGGAACTTGGGTCTCAAGACCCGGCCTCAGGTTCACTCTCTTGAAGGTTCAGAGCTCAGGTTCAGGGCTTCCTTCGAGGACAGCAAGCCAAGTTCGATTGCCACTAATCACTAAAACTGAATGCACCGGCAAACTAGTGAAATACATGTTAGAGTGCATTTTTGCATCTAAACTATGAGTGTCAGCAATTTTTTTCTTCTAACTGGAGTCACATTAAAAACAGAGATTCGCTAAATTTCTTTGTTTTGATGTCTATTGATCTTGAGGACATAATCTGCCTTACAATAAAATAAATAACTCAGAAGATCATCATGAACAGATGCCAAATGCTGATTCTCATGACAGGTACATTATAGTCTCATAACAAGCAATCAAAATAAATCAAATGTTTTCATGTACAACACAATCAGGGGTTTGTTTCATTTATTAAAATGTTTAATAAATTTTTTGCAGGTGTGTTTGCTGACACTATTATACCAAAAGAAGACGGCACAAATAAAACCAGAAGAGAAGGAGAGTCTGTTACACTGAGCTGCACATATAATACAAGCAGAAACAATGTTTGGCTTTATTGGTACAGACATCATCCAAACAGAGAACCTCAGTATTTACTGTTTAAAGGTGCTCAGACTCATGAAGGGAATGTGATGGACGGTCGCTTTCAGTCAACAACCTCACAAACATCAACATCACTCACTATTAAACATGTGACTCTGTCAGATTCAGCTTTATATTACTGTGCTGTTAAAGCAGGAGCCCAGTGATACAAAGTCCACAGACGCTTTACAAAAACACACACGCAACCAGTGTCAGTGATCTATTACAAGATATACCACAGTTAAGTTTCTTAAAACCACAATACAGGATGTGGTAACATCTGCCTCTTTGTGATGCAAGGAGATAAAAATAGGAAAAACACAGTCAATCAGGCCCTCCAACTATACATTTATAGATTATTTGTAATCACTTTCATACAGTGAAAAGTGAACAAGATAACTGTTTTTAGGTCGCTACAAGTAGTTGCACATCAGTACTGTTGCTGACTTTTGTCCAGATACTCATCATCTAATGCTTACTCATGCCATACAGATGATTACAAATGTTATTTTTTTAAATCGCTCCACTTACTGTAAGTCTTTAACAGCATCTTTTAACTTAGAATATTGGTAGATCAAATGCAAGGAAACATATAAAATTCTGTATTGTGTCCTTAAGTGTCAAGTAGTTTGGTTTAGTCTAGTCCTGTCAGTGTATGCATGTAAAATAATCATTAAAGATTTCAAACAGCACATGAAGAGACAGTAACTTTAGACTGTATATACAGACTCGCATTATTAAACTATTAAAATCCCACTTGATAATAATAATTTCACTTAATTTAGTTTTTAATTTAGAGCTTTTGATCATCAGATTTAGTGCAGTTATAATGTCAGGAATAATTGACTATGGGCCGTTGGATTATTTGAAAATATTGCACACCCAATGTGGTATTGTGTCAAATAATTCAAAGGACCAGAGTCAATTATTTATCTTATTCCACGGTTACCACAGACATCACTCTGGTGGTTATTTTGAAGACATTTGACCGGTTATGTGTGCATTTATTGAAAAATAATGCATACCTGTTAAACATTTCTCAACCAATCAGAATAAGGCATTTAACAGTGGTATAAACTATTTTAGTTTTTGGCTATGAAAGATTTTCATATTTGTGCATTATGATGTGCTGAATTGATTGTGTGATAATAAAGTGTCCCACAGACACGCAAAATAGAGGATGTCTGAATGTCAGAAGCCACACCCACATTTACACAGACTGTAGGTTTACATTATGCCCACCTTATTCATATAATTCAGTGACCTTTCTGTATTTATAAAGTCTGTTTTGATTTTTTGATTTTACTTCATTAGCAATGTTTCTCAGCATAGAGAGATGTATGCTGCTGATTCTTATAACAGTATCAGGTAAAGTGAACATACCAATTTGAACTTTCATATAAATAATTTGCCCTCAATCTGACCAGATAACTGCTTGCTTATCCTGCAGGTGCATTTGCTGACAGCATTCAACCAAAAGACAAGAATACAAATATAATCAAGACTGAAGGAGAATCTGTGACACTGAGATGCACATATGATACAAGCAGCAATAATATTTATCTTTACTGGTACAGAAAGCATCCCAACAGTGAACCTCAGTATTTACTGTATAAAGGTGCTCGATGGAGACATGATGAAAATATAGCAGACCGCCGGTTAAAGCCAACTACATCAGAATCATCCACTGAACTCACTGTTAACAGTGTAACTCTGTCGGATTCAGCTTTATATTACTGTGCACTAACAGTTTTAGCCCAGTGATACAGATGCTTGAGAAACTTTACAAAAACATAAACTAAATGATTGCTTTGAACAGTTTTTAATCAAGTAAATATCAAACCACAGTTGTTATTGTGAACCACAAAGCTTCAGTATATGACAGGATACAGTAACACCTGCTAAACTTTAATCCAAATTAATACAATTAAAGAAAAAAATGTTCAGTACTGAACTACCCAGTGTTTATGTGTGTGATTCATAAATTATAATACATTTCTTAATGGTCATTTATGACATTTCCTATCTTAAGTGATTCTAAGAGTTATTGTTTGTAATTTTTTTAAATTAATTTCATGATTTCCCATGTCAGTTACCTAGCCACAATTATTTTGACTGATTTTATTCTTCCCACATACAGTAGTGTGTGTTTGTGTGTGTGCGCGCCTGCGTGCGTGCCTGTGTGTGTTAGACTGTTTCCTTCTGATGTCAGTGGTGTTCAGTAGTACAGGACAAAAGTAAAAAAATATATATATATATTCAAACAGAAACAAAATACATCAAATTGATTCAATGCCATGTTGTGTGTGAAAAAATCTGCACATGCTAAAAGCTTGTGAATGCACATATCCACCACAAGGTTGTAGTGTTGTCAAACTACACACACCCAGAATATAAACATTATGCAGAAAAGAAGCCAGAGGCAGACAACAACATGAACAGTGGATTCAGGTGTTTCATATAAGGAGACATCTAAAATTTTCTGGGAGGGGGGGCCCAAGGACTGGAGTTGAAAACCACTGTTCTACAGCAATAAATTTACTGAACATTCATAAATAATGTTTTATAAAATAATAAAATGCAATGTTTCTCTATCTTTACATAACAATCAAATAAGTCAATATAATTAACAGTTGTTGTTTTAAACATTGTGTGAACATTTAAACATGACATTGTCATAACGTTTAAAAATGGTAGAATGTAACATTCCTCTAACGTTCAGACAACACAAAACGTTCTTAGAAGGTCAAGAAAACTGGACACTTTCTATGTTGGCAGAACATTTTTGGGAACGTTGGGAACTTTCAGGGAAATTTCTTAGAACTTTTTTCTGTTAGCTGGGAATATGCTTTCATTAGAGATCAACAACAAGGCAAAACAGAAACAAACATAGACACTATAGATCAGCAAGATAAACAACCAGAGCATTTATAAATTAGACTTCTAGTGCAGAGACAATAAAACATCGCAGGGCACCAGACATGAGTGGATTAAATAGAAAATTAAGAGGGCAACGATAAAAGACAGACTAATCAGTGGATAATTACCAATAAAACAAAGGGGAAGGGCCATGTCACAAACAGAGGGAATGTGCACAAACCAAACATATAGGCAAACATTGTGATAGGTACAATCCTGTCACCAAACAATGAACAACCTCACAGTGTCAGACTTGTGATAACACAGCTGTGGCTTAAAGAGTAACTAAACCCTAAACCAACATTTTTTAAGTTAATGATCTGTAAGAATGGGGCTTTATTAGTGCTGTACATTGATTTTAGTAACTTTTTTGACATTTGGATATAAAGTGTTTCAATACTACAATATATGGTGTAAAAACGTCTGAGTGCTGTCCTCTTCAGGTTGAACGGTGGCTACTGCAGTTGAATTTTTCTATTGGATGTTGGGTCCAAAAAAGAACTCGTGACGTAAGCAGGTTCAAGCTCACCACGCTCTTGTTACGATCTCACCACACACTTGGTACGAGCTTAGTTGGCCCCCTCTATCTCCCTTGGGATCTGCCCACTTTTCTTGCATTTTTTAAATATTGCCAGTGGGTGGAGACAGGGTCCGACCAGGGGTTTAGTTACTCTTTAAACTTACAGGATCTGGAAAAAGTTGAAAATGTACATCATTCAGAAGACTTTTCTCCCTTCTAGGCATTTATTTTATAGAATAGAGACCTGTCATGTCCATGTCTGGTGCACGTTTAAATACTTGCATCTTGCAGGAGTTAATTCGGTAGTACATTGCGTTTGTCGCTCCTGTAAATGACTAATCTGTGAGTACAGAACAGAATTAAGCATTGAAAGGTGAAGTGACAACCAAATTCAGCTGCAGTGTGGATGAGGCCATATTGTCATGATGATCAAAAACTGAAGAACTCACAAGAAGAAACTAACTCTGTTATTGAGTCATTTTAGTAATAAAAGAAGGCAATGAAAGAGAGAGAGAGAGAATAAAAAACATTTATAAATACTGGAAAAAGACTAAATTTGTCATGTTACTCAAAAGATCTATTATAAAAGTAAAAATACTGTATATAGTGGGGGCGGAGTCAAGATTCATCCTGGCACATCTTCTGTTTTTTGTGACTGTCACACACTAAAGCAGTTGAAGATGTGATCTGGATACGTTTTGGTTAAATGTATTTCTTTAGTTATTCATCAGGAAACATGAGCACACACTGGACAAAACACATTGTCATTGTTTTCTTATTTTTGTTAGGTAAGTGGAATTTAAATTAATTCAGTTTAAAACTTAAAAGTTATTTTAGTGTATTTTCATTTTCTTTACTAATATAGTTTAATATTAACTTACAGGAGCAGAATCACAGGACAGCGTTAATCAGAAAACAAGATTTCAAACTGCTTATGAAGGGGAAACTGTAACAATAAACTGTACATATGAATCTTCTGGATCTCCGAATCTCTTCTGGTACCAGCAAACAGTGAATGGATTTCCTCAATATATACTGAACAGAGTCGGTACATTTGGCAGCGAAGATGAAAAATTTAAGGAAAGATTTAAGGCCAATCTGGACACATCTTTAAAATCAGTTCCTCTGATAATTCAGGATCTTCGTGTGTCTGACTCTGCTGTGTATTACTGTGCTCTGCAGCACACTGTGACTAAAACACATTCAACACTCATACAAGAACTCATAAAAGAGATTCAGATGTTTCTTTTACTGTTGTGCCTAATATTTTGAGGTTTGTATGATCTTTTACCTTTTCCAATAATAGATGAATATGTTTAAATACTTGTATGCATTTAATATTTTTTTAATTAATGATTTAGTCATGTTGTTTCATATAAATATTATATTTCATATAACCTCTGCTCTTGTAAATAAACTAAACTGTAGATCTCATCAGTATGTGTTACCAGTATAAAACCAGCAGAGGTTGATATACTAAATCAATAAGCCCCACGAAGCAGTGGGTTACCAGTGCATTTTAAAACAGCTAAGGGGCATTGTTAGGCACGACGCAAAGCTTTGCAGGGCTTATTGCGTTTATAAAACGGTTACTTCATATGCAGCAGGAATTCATAGAATACAATACAAATAAGTTGTAATTATATTAGTACAAATATTGCTCTTCCGGCAAACAAAGTAGTTCCTCAGAATCAAGTGTGGCTGAAACAGAGCGTAGTTCCCAACCAACACAAACGCAGCAAAGACACAATAAAAATATGATTAAAGACTGTGGTGTTTATCTTTATTAATCAAAATTAATCTAATTTTTACATTAACATTTATATTGTGCAACTGTTGAAGAGATGATCAAATATGCTTGGAAGCATGCTTAACTCTTTTCCCTTTCAGCGTTTTTTTTTTTTTTTAGTTACCAGCCAGTTTTAGTTTAATGCCTTAGAGAAATGATCTTCTTTAAAAAACATAAAATATCAAATGAAAGAACAGACCATCCGCTTTCAAACAACAACAAAAAACCTCTTTCATCCTACCTTCATTTGTTCTCTTATCACCTCTCAAATTTTCAGCTAAAAGCTGAGATAATTCCATTTTTGTGAAGAACTTTTGTAAGAGATCAGATTCAGAGCCTGGTCAAAACTTCTTACACTGTGTTTGTTAGGAAGGCTTTTAGATGGTTAGGTTCTGATTCTGTATCGGACAAGTAAACAGAACAGCAACGGCTCCGGTTTCAAAATAAAAGTCCCTTTTAAAGGAGCCTTTAATACAGTGTTTTTAGTTTTGAGTGAATGCGTCAGTGTTTAAGTTGGGTAAGATCGCCACCCAGTGGATAGCGGAAATATGAATTTCAGGTAGAAACTCCTCAGGGAGTTTCTCTTTATAACGTTTTCTCTATATTGACGAGATGACTCAGCGATATTTTTTTACATTTATCTGGATATCGCCATTAATTGTGCAATTGTAGACAAATTAAAAATGTGATTAAAGACTGTGGTGTTTATTTTCATGAATCAGTACGCAGCAACAGTGGCGCAGTTTTGTAATGCGGTCTGAACCGTGGGGTTACTGGGGTATCTTATCATGGCTTAGAACGCGTTTCAACAATCAGAATGAAGAACCAGAACTGCCCGTTTTATAATAGGGTTTCCAAACTCGGTCCTGGGGGGGCATTGTCTTAAAGGAATAGTCTATCCCAACACAGTCTCACACCCATGGCGTCAATATTTGACGACACTTGACCATGCGTCAATATGTTGACGCGGAGGGTATACCCTTCGCGTCACTTTTTGACGAACTGGGGACTTCAATACTATTAGGTACGCGAAATTAAACAGTTGTCGCCTGACATTGGGGTTAGGGATAGGTTTGGGTAGGGATGTCATTATGTAAATCTAACCCTAAACCGACGCGAAAATGGTAGAAAATGGTAAGAAAATAGGAAAGAGAATTTCGCGTACCTGATAACATTGAAGTCCCCAGTTCGTCAAAAAGTGACGCGGAGGGTATACCCTCCGCGTCAACATATTGACGCATGGTCAAGTGTCGTCAAATATTGACGCCATGGGGTGAGACTGGGTTGTCTATCCATTTTCCATATTAAACTATGTTATTACCTTAGCTAAGAAGAGTTGATACATCCCTCTATCATCTTAGTGCGTGCACGTAAGCGCTGGGGCGCGCTGCGACACTTCGATAGCATTTAGCTTAGCCCCATTCATTCAATGGTACCAAACAGAGATAAAGTTAGAAGTGTCCAAACACACCAATGTTTTTCCTATTTAAGACGAGTAGTTATACGAGCAAGTATGGTGGTACAAAATAAAATGTAGCCCTTTTAAGCAGATTTCTCTGACCCTGGAAATCTTTTGCCATGCAGAGCTTAACTCCAAAACCAAGCTTAACTCCAAATACAACTGAACCAACTAATCAAGTTGTTCAGGGTTATCTGAAAAAAAAACAAGCAGATGTGTTGAAACAGGTGTGGAACATGAATGTAGCTTTATGTCAACATGGCTGGAGATCAGGGGCATAACCAGCATTTTAAAGATGAGGGGGAGAGGGACATTTAAAGTACAGCAAAATAAAGTAAATTGTGACATTTTATAAACCAATAAATTATTCATTATTTAGAAACATTTGCTTAAGTGTTTTTTTTTTCTTTTCTTTAATTCAAGATGAATTTATTCTTAATGAAAAGCAAATGGTCAGTAATAAATAAATAAAAATAACTAGAAGAAATAACATAAAAATATGAGCAATAGCCCACATAATTATAATAAAACAAGCATACAAATATACAGTGCTTTTATGTTTTCATACTGGTCTGTAGAAAAGTAATCAAATGTAAAATAGTACTGCATGGATAGTCTTATACTGTATAAACTAAATTAACTATAGATAAATCCTTTTTTTGCATTAACTCAAGTTAATCAGTCAAGACAAATTAATGATTTTTTTCTTTTTCTGTTGTTTGATTAACATTAGAAACACTTTTACTTTGGGAGTAAGTGCACGGATCCAATAGCTATACATTTAATATCTAAACGGCTTACATTCAACTTAAAGGGCCCATGGCATGAAGATGTTAACACTGCCACTTTGTAGGTGTGTGCAAAAATGTGTTATTTTGGGTATGTCCTTTAAAATCCAAATGAGCTGATGAAGAGCAAACACTGATCACAAAGATGTGCTGTCAATTATTTTTTCTCTTTCTCTCTGCACTAAATAGCAGTGCTGTGGTTGGACAGTGCATATCAAGGGGGCAGTATTATTATAATAAGAGCTCCTTATGACATCATAAAGAAGGCCAAAATGACCTATGTTTTGCTCACACCTACAAAGTGGCAATGCTAACATGTTCATGCCATGGGCCTTTTAAAACACAGACTATTTTCACAAGGATAATTACGACACTTTTAGATAGTTCTGTGAAATTAAGTCAAGCAGCCATATCACCCCGTAGTCCAAGACTGGCTGCCCACTAAAGCTAAGTAGGGTTGAGCCTGTGATTGTATGGGAGACCTCTTGTGAAAACCAGGTTGCTGCTGGTAGAGGTGTTAGTGAGATAAGCAGAGTGTGCTCACCCTGTGGTCTGTGTGGGTCCTAACACCCCAGTATAATGTCAAAAAGCATGTTCCTTTGGATGAGACATTAAAGTGCCCATGGCATAAAAATGTTAGCATTGCCACTTGGAAACATCATCACACCAGTTCAAACTGAGATGTCTGAAATAGAAGAAGAAAATATAATTCTGTCTTGTAACTACTCATCATCATATAGACTGTGCACTCTAAAAATGGCTGGGTTATTTTTTAACCCAAAATGCTGGGTTGAGTCTGTTGGGTTGTTTTGCTGGGTTAATTTTTAACATTTTAAACACTTTTTGGGTAGTTTCAGTTTTCTGGTTGTTGGGTTAAAACTGCTGGGTTATTATACTGGGTTGTTTGAAGAGGCTCACGTGCTTCGCGCCTTTGATGTTTGAATGTGCTCAGCAACGGTCGTCGTGAAAGGACAGAGTCACTGGAAGCAGTTGTTTCAAGGTAAGTTTATATGTTTTTGTAAACATTTCATGAATATAAACAAGATTATAACATTTTTGCGAGACAGCAACGTGTTAATTTATACAGACTAAGACGACGGGTGTAATTTAGAGGAATGACGACTGTTACCTCAGATCGCCATTTACACAAATTGACTCGAATAATCGTTCTAAGATGTTTAATATGGCATATTAATAAAATAAATAAAATCGATGTTACAAAATCCCCATCATACGGTTGATTACGTTAACTCATGACAATTTCTGTAAGCCTAGCATAGCGAGTCAAAACCGGTACCGAGCCGACCTCCGCAACGTTTCGGCTTTTTGTGTCACACACGCGCATCGTTTTCCCAGCTTAGCAATAGCGACACTATTAAATTAAATTTGATGACAAACGAGTTGCTTTCTTGTCATTCGATATGGAAAGACAGACCGCGAGGCGCGAGCACTTGGGTTAACTTAACCGGCGGCGGAGAATTGCGGAGCCGGCGTCTACTCTGTCACTGAGAGGCAGGGACAAGCAGCACATTCACTTCACAGTCGGTACGGCGGGTAACGCGTCGATAAATGAAAACGAAACAGCGTTTCCAAGAACCGGTGTCTTATATGTATATTGCTTGGTCCTCTCTTTTAAAATGAAACAATAATTTAAGTGTTTGGACATGAACTTGAATACATAAACGCATTTGTCACCAAGAAACTGCGTGTCACTGCGTGTACAGTTTAACAAACATTTATATGTGTTATATGAATGAAGATGTGTTATTGAGTTGTATTTAGTTACTATTCTATATTAATTTAATAATATTTTTGGGTTGTCTCCTGTGATTTTAAGTTTATATTGACAAACCCTCTGATCTGTGGCTGATACTGTATCAGAGATGTTATGTTTTTAGCAGAGATCAGATGTGATGTTGTTTTCCCATTCTTTTTTTCTAGAGAGTGCAGAGTTTTTGTGTCCATCCATTAATGAGGCTAGCAAGGCCTTCATACAACTTCAGCCAGTAAGTATAACATTTAATAACTCCTATTTAAAATGTATTGGGGGATGTCTTAATTATCTGCTGCATTTTATTCTGCAGCACTTTATTCTTTATAGTCAGATCATCCTATTTGTCAGTCTGTGTGGTTTGCAGCCTTTGTTGTTGGCACAACAGTTAAAGGAGTGTAACACCAAAGTCTTATGCAAACCGACGACAGGCCATTGCATTTTTGGGGGAAAAAAATCTCACACGTGGTGGTAATGCGGCCAGGGATGCAAAAGAAAGTCTTATAATTTTTATAAAATGTATAATTCACTTGGCCCACATGGTTTTCTGAACACTTAAATCTGATCATTTAGTTCAGACCACTAAAAGTTTTTTCCTCTTTTGTAGATTGCAACAAATGTGAAGTTCTTCTCTGGACAGAATCCTCGAAATCCTTTCCTTTATTTCCTGGCCATGGGAAACATGCAACAGATCTCTTAATCTTTTTTCTCTATCAGTCTCTCTGATGGAGCCAATACGGAAGTGACTTAAACTGCAATTCGGCCAAGATGGCGACGGCACGCACCGCCTACTTTAGGCTTCAAAAATGCTCTTCACAATCAATGGGTGACATCACGGACACTACTTTCATATTTTTTTACAGTCTATGGTTTAAAGGCATTTTACGTGCTTGAAAATAAATACCCCAGGCAATGTGCATCTACTGTAGTCTGTCATTTTCCAAATGGATGAATCCTCTGCTGTTCGGTTCCTTTGTACATCTTTGTTCGTGAGGAGTAACTTTAATAAATGAAGTATTTTTAGTCAAATACATTCCATACTCTGAAACTTGGAACATCTGTTCTGTAAAAAACATCTATAAATGATTTTACTTTTAATTTAACAATTACATTGTTTATTTTCTTACACTGCTGCAGTTTTGTTTATGTACATTTCAGTATTTCATTTATATATTGTATATACTTATATACAAATTCTGTCTTAAATTCAAACAATTTGATTTAACCTGTTACATTGTTACTTCAATGTGCATAATTTCTGATATTTAATAAATATATTTATACTTGATGTCAGTAAGCAGCAGTCCTTTAAATGATTTTGCAACTGCCAACTGTAAAAATTTAAGAGTTTGTAGTTATTTTGAAGTCAAATAAACATTTATTTGGTTTTCACAATGGTCTTGATTTACAATAAAGCACATTATAAAAATAACCCAGCAAGAATAACCCAAACCCAGAATATTAATCTCATAAGTGGTTAAAATGACTACACGTTGGGTTTTTTCAACAACCCAACCTGCTGGGTTAAAATGTGTTACCCAACGTGTTGGGTTACTTTAACCCAGCATGTGTTCTGTCCAATATTTACCCAGCGCTGGGTTGCCAATTGGGTTGTTTTTAACCCAACCATTTTTAGAGTGTGGTATCGACAATATTATGGATCAACTCCTGAATATCTTTTTGTCATTCTGCATGCTACTGGAAAAGTTTTACAATAGTCAGAAAGTGTGAATCTAGATCCTTGATTCTCAAAGTCAATGAAAAGAAAACTCAAATGCATTTGGATATCTAATCTGTTAAAGTCACAGACTCTGCTCTGTATTACTGTCCACTGACGCCCACAGTGACAGGAAACACAACAACACTGTACAAAAACTCACTGCTAAATATAAAGATTATAAAACACACAACATGTCATGGTTGAGTAAAACAATGAAAAAAAAAACTGCAATTAAGGTGACAGATACATGTCATAACATTTGAAGCTTTTACATTATTACACTTACACCATTACTCTTATATACTGTAAATGTATACATTACAGTACTTTTATTTTAAATATGCTCATAGAAACTTTTTGTTGTAGGTTGCAAAGCTAAAGACGTAATCAGTCCATACAGACATGCAGTTTTCACTATTGTATTTACAGTGGTTTTGTCTAGTCTTAACTGGTTTCGGCAATATGCTTCACCAGAATTCTTTATACTTGATATTTTCCTCTGATCAACTTTACAAATTCGTATAAGAGCAGATGTTATTAATAAGTGTTACTCTTTGTTATATAAACTTGGCGGAGCCATATCAGCAGAAG